>NC_092707.1:417621522-417759522 GCF_047496885.1 Scyliorhinus torazame
CCTTCTTGTGAACTGGTTTGTCTGAACAGGTCAAGGGTGGAGAGGGCCCTATTCTTTAATTTGTACTTTCCATCTTCGTTTTGGAAACCCCAGAAGTGCCCTCTCCAGAACTTCCGGATTTCTTTTGCCACCATTTCTTTCCTTTTTCTTTTTGAACTGGTTTATTTTCCTTATCATTTATGTACATCATACAATTAAGGCCTCCTCCTTCTGTCATTGCACCCCTGAGTGAGATTCGAAGAATCTCAAACTCCTCCTCTTTAGCTCACTCAGTGATCCAATCATTGAAACCTTACCCTGATACATTCCTGATATTGCTACTGCATTTACTTTAATTACTTTATTTTGATTACGGCCGGATTGCTATGAAGGTAAGTTCCGAACATGACATTTTAACTTCATCATCTGTCCAATCAATGCTGCTAACGGGTTTTAATTCACTGTCTTCCCACTAATTGGGTCATGTGTTTTAATTGTGATACAATTTATTTTGCTCCAGCCACCATGCTTCTCTAATTCAACTGTATGTTTACCCAAATTCTGAACAATCTTGTCTTTATATTTTACAGCTTCACTGATTATTTTCCCTGCAGTTTTAGTTGGTAACTTCACCCAAACTTCCTCTGTGTCATCAATTGTTTTAATATCTTAATTTTACCTGCATCAATTTTTTCAAATCTTTTCCTACCATCAGATTCTCATTTCCTTATACTGCAAGTAATTCTCTTAATTTAACTGTTGGTCCAATACCTTGATTCTCCAAAGCTCCTTCTTCAATGTATTTAACATTCTAAACATCATTATTTTTTTTGCTGGTGACATTCTTGTGATTGTCGGGCACTAGGACCCTGCGGAGCTATGCAGTGTCAATTTCATAGCTCAGTTTCAAAGCCAGCAAGCAGCTGACTGCTGCCCAGTACAAACTCTTTATCTGTTTGTTCTGAGACCAATTTAGCTCTGAACATACTGATTTACCACCTCATAATACTGATCACATTTCAACCTGCCATTTATAATTTCTAATTGATGTGAAACTCGGTTTTTCAAAATACAACATTTTTAAAAAATACAAACACCAAAGGAAATTCACAATTCCTTATTAAACAGACACACATTCATTCATCCACTCAGATCTTGGATCTCTACTTTGTAGGGTTTCACAAATCCTTATTAAACACACACTCATTTATCCACTGAGATCTTGGACCTCTATTCAGTGGGGTTTAGGTACTCTTAACAAAAATTGAGACCCCTCCATGCTGATAAAGTTTCACTTATGCAGGAGTTTTTGCCTCTGTTAATCTTTTCCACTCTTGTTTCATTTCTTCAACTCTCTTGACCGTGTTTCAGAGCAAGAGGATTATTCTAATTGCCATTTTTCAGAATTCTAAGTTCTGTTCCTGGTTGTCCCTTTCAGTTGCAATCTGAAATTAAGGATAAGTGCCCTTTCTGGGCCCGATCCAAGGCTGACTAAGGCACTATCTTCCTGTTTTAGTTAAGGGTCGATTGGTTATTGGTATCTAAAGATTCTAGGCATCCCTTATTTCTCTAGGATTTAACCTCACAATCTGCCTTACTGTAGGGATTTTTTGGCCTCCTTTTACCAGTAATGGATGCAAGATTTTTAGTGCTGTCACCAAGATGTCCTGCAGTCTTTTTCTCAGGGTCAGCATCTTCTAGTCTGCTGATTTCACACCCAACCTGAGTTTTATGTCCCCTCGATCCACAGAATATCCTAACAAAGTCAATCACACATGGCCTTCCAGACTAAACTCGGCAGGTAAAGTCTGACTCACACATAGACCAGAAACATCTAATATTCTAGCCTTTGTGCCGGTTAGAAACGTCTCATATTCCAACCGTTTCTTGGGAACTCGAAACTTCTAATATTCTCGCCCCCACTCTAGCCCCCATTCTGCTCAACTAGAAACTTCTCATATTTAGAAACTTCTAATATTACAGGTCTCCACGCTGGATGCCATGGAGAAAGCAAAACAACCGGCTGGGCGTAATTAACACGGTGTTAACACATCGGGTGACATGTAGAAAATAAAGCAACCCACTAGGCGTAATAACGCGGTTTTAATTAAAACGTTGGGCGCCATGTTTTTGAAAACTCACCACTATTCTTAGAAGTCGCCCTATACCAAAAAGGGCCGACATTCTAAATGGTGATCAGGGATTCTCACTCCCCGACTCCGATGCAAGCTTCAGTGGGTGCTATTCAGGTCAAACTATCTTTTCAAGTTATCCCCCCGTATAACCCAGACCTTCACCGAAGATTTCATCTACTTACCACTTAGTAGCATCGATCCTGGGTCCCGCATTGCTAAGTAAGTAAAGTAGACTTTGGAATAACCACTATTTCCGGTTAAATTAAGTTATTTTACTATTATATTTTTCTTTTAAAAGCTGGTTAGCTCGGTTGCTGTATCCTATCCTTCCCATGTACCGAGCTGTGAGAGCTGACTCTGCTGGCTGTCTCGGAGCTGGCTCTGAGCTGACTCTGCCTCTTCTTTAAATTCGAGTCTTCCTTAGATGTATTAGCTGTTTTAGCTCGGCTGCTTTGCCCTGTCCCTTTCCCATGGCCGAGCTGACTGTAATCTGACTCCGAGCTGCTTGTTCCTTCTCTGCTTCTCTCTCTCTCCCTCTGAGCTCTGGTTCTGGTTCTGGTTCTGTTCCCTTTCTTCGGGTTTATATATTTTTCCATCAGTTATCTAGTTTTTATGACTTTATTGTAAAGTAACATTTTTCACTTTGATTGTAAAAAGTATCTTTTATCTAAACATTCTAATCCAACTAAGTATTAATTTTGACATGACCTCAGCTCTCAGGTCTCTGATTACATTGTTTCCTTTGTGATGTTCAAAATGCTTTGACTTCAAGAGGTGTTACTTTTAATTCCTGTCATTTCTATAGTTTTATTTTCCAATTGTGTCCTCAGCTCATAATTTTGACTTTGATTTTGGCTTTGAATTATGTTTCTCGTAGACTTATAGTCTCCAGCTTTCTTTAATTAACTGGTATCAGCAAATTTTCACGCCTAGAATTATCACCAAATTCAACTGAACCTCATCCATTCTTTTCGGGCTGCTCACTAAGATAGTTACTTTCAATGAAGGTGTGAGCCATTGTTTTTGGCATCAAACAAAAGTCCTGTTTTTCGTGTTTGCTAAGCCTGCTTGATCAAGGATATCTGCATTTTACAATCCTTCCCTGGCAGCTGCTGTTAACCCTTTGTGGGATCTTTCCCTACATTCTCTCATGTTTCTCTCAGACCAGATATTGCCAGACTTCCATGTTTCAAATGACACATCTTTCCATCTTTTCAATAAGACCCCGTCTTGACATTTGAAACATAACTATATCATTTGTCAATTATCCCCCCATCTAATTGTACTGACTAACATTTATCCCCGATCTTTCTCAGTTGTAATGTACATGTTTTGTCATTTTGAATTGTGCACCGAAATCAATTCGTAAATGTATCCATATCACAGTCCAGTGTCTTTTTTCGTTCTTTCCTCAAGTCCAATTACCGTGAACCATAACCATAGCCGCTCAGGAAGGTAACACGATAGCTATATCCGTGTTCCACTACCTCCAAAGCATTTTACTTCCTTGGGGTAGCAGCACCGTAGAAACTTCCTCATGTCCCTGAGAAACAGCACACAATTCAGTCCATCAATAACCAAAAAGGTCATTTCTCCATCGCTGGCTGTGTAGTGTCCCCTTTTTCTGTCATCCAAACTGCTTTCCATTTCTCAGTGGAATGGTAAATTATGATATCATGCACCACCCCTTGCTTCATTAATTTAAAGCTTCAATCGATCCTGCTTCTATCCCTGAGTTCCCTATATTAATGTCTAACAGTGTCCTGAACCATGTATGTCTGCCAGCCCCGGTTTACATGACAGAATATCTTTCTGACAAACTTCCTTCAAATCCCTTTCGTCTGTTATCATTTCCCTTACAACATGAAAGTGTATATTTTCCATTCCAACATTTGCAATATAATATGCCCACAGTATTCGCAAAACCACATCAAACTCACTATTTCCAAATGAAGTCTCCCTATTGTTAAATACATAGTTAAAAAAAAATTAAGTCTTATCGTAACACATTACTCATCACCTAACCACACAAAGAGACCGTGTGTTACAGCTTTGCATATTTGCAACTGTTATCACAATTCCAATGCTAAAATAAGGTCAGGGAAACAAAGTCAATCACACATGCCTTTCCAGACTAAACTCGGCAGGTAAAGTCTGACTCACACATCGACCAGAAACTTCGAATATTCTAGCCTTTGTGCCGGTTGAAACTTCTCATATTCCAGCCGTTTCTTGGGAACGAGAAACTTCTAATATTCTAGCCCCTGTTACTGGTTATGTGGATAGGGTGGAGGTGTTGACCTTGGGTAGGGTGCTCTTTCCAAGAGCTGGTGCAGACTTGATGGGCCGAATGGCCTCCTTCTGCACTGAAAAAAAAAACATTCTATGATAAACCTATGCCCCCTAGTAATTGACCCCTCTACCCCGGGGAAGAGCCTCCGACTATCCACTCTGTCTATGCCCCTCATAATTTTGTAGACCTCTATCAGGTCGCCCCTCAACCTCCTTCGTTCCAGTGAGAACAAACCAAGCTTACTCAACCTCTCCTCATAGCTAAAACCCTCCATACCAGGCAACATCCTGGTAAATCTCTTCTGCACCCTCTCTAAAGCCTCCACATCCTTCTGGTAGTGTGGCGACCAGAATTGAACACTATACTCCAAGTGTGGCCTAACTAAGGTTCTATACAGCTGCAACATGACTTGCCAATTCTTATACTCAGTGCCCCGGCCAATGAAGGCAAGCATGCCGTATGCCTTCTTGACTACCTTCTCCACCTGTGTTGCCCCTTTCAGTGACCTGTGGACCTGTACTCCTAGATATCTCTGACTTTCAATACTCTTGAGGGTTCTACCATTCACTGTATATTCCCTACCTGCATTAGACCTTCCAAAATGCATTACCTCACATTTGTCCGGATTAAACTCCATCTGCCATCTCTCCGCCCAAGTCTCAAAACAATCTAAATCCTGCTGTATCTTCTGACAGTCCTCATCGCTATCCGCAATTCCACCAATCTTTGTGTCTTCTGCAAACTTACTAATCAGACCAGTTACATTTTCCTCCAAATCATTTCTATAGACTACAAACAGCAAAGGTCCCAGCACTGATCCCTGTGGAACACCACTGGTCACAGCCCTCCAATTAGAAAAGCATCCTTCTATTGCTACTCTCTGCCTTCTATGACCTAGCCAGTTCTGTTTCCACCTTGCCAGCTCACCCCTGATCCCGTGTGACTTCACCTTTTGTACTAGTCTACCACGAGGGACCTTGTCAAAGGCCTTACTGAAGTCCATATAGACAACATCCGTAGAAGCCAGGTATTTCGAATACAACTAGTATTGGTAAAAGATAGCTGTTTAAGCATAAATGTTGAGCCCCAGTTTTAAATACCCATTTATACAGCATAATTCACTTTTACTGAAGTCCGTTGTTCTGGCAAATGCATATTTTCAGAGTCAGTGTGACATTAAAACAGCACAGTTGCAAGATGATTTGACACTGCTTGTGCTAATTGTCAAGGACAGGGACTGAATACACAGCAACATGAAGGCACCATTGTTCACAATGCAGATAACTGCTGGCTCAGAAAAGCTAATGTTGCACATTGAAGATGGACGGCTTGCCATCAAATCAAATGTGTTTGAGTCTAACCCAAACCAATTAGGATTATATTGGGGTGTGATTAGATGACTTAAGACAGATATGAAAGTGTATAACTGAAAAGTTTCCGCCCTCCATTTTAGTGTGTTGTTTTAGTGTTGTCTTTTGGTGCTGTCTGTCCTTAATTTCTGTCTTTGTGTTGTGTTGTCTTTCTGTTAGTTTAGTCAGTTTTGTCCTTAATAGTCTCCATTTTGGAGATGTCCTTTGGGGGTTCTGTCAGCCTGTCAGTTTAACAGTCTGTGTCAGTGATGTTAGTCCACTTTTGACTTTGAGTTTGAGTTTAGCTGAAGATTAGCTCTCTCTCTCTCTTTTCATGTTTCATTGCCAGACTTTGGCCTTTTAAAAGTTACTTTCGACATGTTGGCGTAGTCGGCAGGATGGGGAGAGTACTGAACGACCTTCGGAGCCCCAGGTGACGACGGAAAGCTTCGAAGATAATCGGAGGAGGTCCAGAACCTTCGGGAAGCTTCTGAGATAATCGGAGGAGGCCCAGAAGACAGCCGGAACCCATGGCTAGACTAGGGTAAGAAATATCTTTTTCACCCATTAAAAGTCTTAAAGCCGCATCAATCAGTATTTCGACCCTTGAAAAGAACATTTTTTATAGACTGTGTTAAATAAATCAAGTGCCAGTCGTTCAGACTATCATAGCCGTGACTGGAAGATTAGTCACTGCAGTAACTAAAATAAAACGGCAATCAGCGATCAAGAAAAGTAATGGCTGATCAAAATCAAAGTGTAGATTCAGAGCCTTTAGCAGACAGAAAATTACTCCCCACTACATCCAAGGGGGGTGCTGGAATACCAGATGTTTCTGTTGAAGATATGTTGGGGGATTGTAGATCTTTCACTCGTAGACATTTTAACCTATGTGAAACCTCAAAAAAAATTGAATCAAAGTATGATATCCCCAGAGGACGGTGGTCCTTCAATAATATCAAGAGAGCATTGGGAAAATGCACACGATTACACGGTGCAGAACGTGTAAAATGGTCCCTGGTAATTACGGGACAGATACACAGTCAGCAAGAGATTGTTGTTAAAAATAAAAGTGATCATCAGCTTCAGTCCACTAAAGACCAACTAAGTGCAGTTGTGGAAGAATTGCAAGATGCAAAATCCAAACTTGAGCATTATGATGAAATTAAAACAGATTTGCAAGTTGCAAAATCCAAACTTGAGCATTATGATGAAATTAGAAAAGATTTGCAAAACAAAACCTCTGAACTCCAGCAATTTCAAATCCAAGTTTTTAAAGTGGAGTCAAAATAACAACAGTTGCAATTAACTACTGAGCGAAGCGATGATGAGTATAGGTGCACTAAAAAGCAACTAATTGCAGTTGTTGAAGATTTGCAAGATGCAAAATCCAAACTTGAGTATTATGATGAAATTAAAACAGAATTGCGAGTTGCAAAATCCAAACTTGAGCATTATGATGAAAGTAAAACAGAATTGCAAAACAAAACCTCTGAACTCCAGCAGTTATCTTTTTTATTAACAGAATTCCAAAATCAAGTCTTTGAAGTGGAGTCAAAATACCGACAATTGCAATTAAAAACTGAGCGAATTGAACTTGAAAATTGCAAGTTAATCGAAGAAAGATGTGTTTTAGCTGAACACTGCAAAATTTCTGTGCAGAAATTTGAACAAACAGCACAAACTCAGAAAGCAGCCCAAGCACCCCACCTAGTGGCACAATCGGCAATTGCACAGCCGAGATCAATTGTTCAAAATAAATAATTTTCTCTGTCGGATGAATCCGACGAAGATAGTGTTCCTACAATACAAAATACTAAAGTAATTCGACTAGCCCCTTTAAAACGCAAACGGGTTAGAGTTGGGAGCAAAAAAATAGAAGAAGATGGTGAAACGATCACTAGAAACATATTTGACCACCAATGGGTTCATGAACAAATTGATCCTTCTAAAATTGACGAATGGTCCAAAGGTCTTCCACACCCTAAAAAGGGTGGTATGACCACATGGGATGGAATTCACAGATTACAAGCCATTTACAGTCTCCACCCATTTGATGGAGTACAAATTCTGACTATCATGCTAGGTACTCGTATAAGTTCAACCCTTAGAAATGAAGTAGAAGTTGCTCTTGGAGACGATTTGCAAAATTTAGAAGCTGGTTGGCTAGCAGTCAAGAGTTGGCTATTAAAATTTCGCCCCCCCAAAGACCAATTGGTCTAAGATCACATCTTGCTTTCAAAAAAATGATGAAGATATTCAGGATTTTGAGGAAAGATTTTTACGTACTTGGATGGAATATTCAGGGATGACACTCGACCAGGAAAATGACACATGGGATGCAAGCACTTTAAGTCCATTAAAACAGCTTTTATAGCCGGTGTTAAACCTGGAGTTTCTGCTGCCTTGAATTTGGTTTTACCAGCTTGGGCCACAGCTGGCACATACCGAGACATAGTTGACCGATGCATTCAGATAGATCGTGGTTTGCACAATCAGGCAACTTTTAACACTGCAGCTGCTCAAATGCAGCCTATTGCTCAAATCCAGCCCATGTTACCTGCTGCTCCAGCGGCGGCTGTTGCAGCACCTGCAGGAATATCAGCAGTAACTACAATTTCACCACCAGCGCCAGGGCAAACATGTACCCTTGCTCCATTAAAATCATGTAAGGAAATACCACAATGTCTTTTCTGTGGTAGAGTAGGACACTGGATGGTAAAATGCTATCAAAAAGAACGGATGGATTCAAGAGATGATAATGAAGTAGACAATGTTCACTACAATACATTTCCACCTCGTGGTCAACCATGTAACACGTGCCAACAAGACACACCCAGTATGGCTTCTGGTCAGCAACACTGGCTAAGCAACTACAACCATGGTTTGCTTTTACAGTTAATCAACAACAGTATCATAATAGCCCAACTGTTTACCACATGGCTTTACAGAATCATCTCAGGCAACTGCTTGTTCGGCCTTCCACCATTATCCAATATGAAGATGATGTTCTGATAACCTCCATCAATAAAGATGATCATGACAAAGACTTACGGGTGGTCTTGAACCACCTCAGTACTAACAGTAACAAAGCTAGCTTTCACAAAGCACACATTGCCCAGAAAGATGTTTACTTGGGACAGAAAATTTCCAAACGAAAAAGGGAACTTACTCAGAACAGAACGGCTGCCATCAAAGCAGCTAAAGAAACCTCAATGTATCGCTAAAAATACATGCCAAGAACTGTGAACTTAAGAAAACTGTCATTATTCTGAACGTTGCTTTATTAATTTAAAGAAATTAACATATCTTGTTAGCTGTGTTTCCTTTAACAGAATCGACAAATTCATCTACAAAAAATCAAGATACAGCACAAGATTGGTTCAGTTATATATTTAATAAGTTATTGTATTTGATATTTTAAAATAAATGTTTAAAATTAGCCTGGAAATTAAAACTTCAAGCAATGTGGAAGCTGGTTTTTTAAAAAAAAAAACAACAATCTTTGATTAAAAGCCAAAAGAACGGGTCGTTCAAGGACATTTGATAACGGGAATTTGGCAGCAATCCAACTTTTACTCCCAGTCCATTTGAGTGACAAAAAAAAGTTTAAAGATGCAAATGGCATCATTCCAAGCTAGACGCCTCTTTTTGTCTCTGCAAGAAAATTAACCCTTTCAACAAGCTTTTGTGTATTATCCAGAAGCTGTCAAAGACTTGACATCAATTTTGATAATCATTTTACCATTTATTACTAGATCATATGTTCAACTTTTATTGTATAATTATTTTATTTGTATACAAGAAGTTATTATTAATTGTTTATTGCTGAATTATGTAATCATGATATCAATTTTCAATCAGTATATCAATATTAAGATCTGTAAAATGTTAACCGTAATATTACAAAATCGAATGGTACTTGACTATGTGCCAGCTGAAAAAGGTGGCACCTGCGCCCTGATTGGTGCAGAGTGTTGCACTTTCATTCCCGATAACTCGAAAGAAGTTAAAGATTTGGCATTACATATCCAAAAATAAATCAAAAATTTGATCCACCCCAATTTATCTCTCTCTGGGATAAAATTTGTGGGTGGTTTGGACACACTGGAATGTCCACAATAAGAATAATCCTATTCTCCTGTGTAGCTGTATTCATCATTTACATAACATACCAATGTGATCAAATTTGATTAATTTATTAATTATAAGAATTATTTTGAAATGCCTGTTGCAATGTTAAGTGTCCATTTTATTGTTTAAAACCGTAATGACAAAATGAATGAGTTATTATTTGCGCTTTTACCTATCCTATCGCATTAATGATGCATTTTAATCTTTTCTGATATATCTCACTTAATTTTTCGATTTATCAAAGGGCTGACTGTAGAAGCCAGGTATTTCAAATACAACTAGTATAGGTAAAAGATAGCTGTTTAAGCATAAATGTTGAGCCCCAGTTTTAAATATCCATTTATACAGCATAATTTATTTTTACTGAGGTCCGTTGTTCTGGCAAATGCATATTTTCAGAGTCAGTGTGACATTAAAACAGCACAGTTGCAAGATAATTTGACACTGCTTGTGCTAATTGTCAAGGACAGGGACTGAATACCATAGCAACATGAAGGCACCATTGTCCACAATGCAGATAGCAGCTCAGTCAGAAAAGCTAATGTTGCACATTGAAGATGGACGGCTTGCCATCAAATCAAATGTGTTTGAGTCTAACCCAAACCAATTAGGATTATATTGGGGTGTAATTAGATGACTTAAGACAGATATGAAAGTGTGTAACTGAAAAGTTTCCGCCCGCCATTTTAGTGTCTTTCTGTAGTGTCTTTGTGATGTGTTCTGTTAGTTTAGTCAGTTTCGTCTTTAATAGTCTTTCTGTTAGTTTGTGAGTTGTCTTTTGGGGGTTCTGCCTTTCTGTTTTTGATTCTGTCAGTCTGTCGGTCTGTGTCAGTGATGTAGTGTACTTTTGACTTTGAGTTTGAGTTTAGCTGAAGATTAGCTTTCTCTCTCTCTTCATGTTTCATTGCCAGACTTTGACCGTTTAAAAGTTACTTTCGAGCTGTCTGCCTAAGCAAAGAAAGATAATGTCTGTAATTCTCTGAAAGCTTCGAATTGTCTACGAATTGCCTTTTAAATGACTTTCAAATTGTAATCAAGCGACTACAAATAAAACAATTCTTTTTGGCACCTGAGAAGTTTTAACTGACGTTTCTGCTGAGTCCCAGTATTCGCAAAGTGTTACTGGTAACCGAATAGCAGAGATAATATAAATTCCTTCAACTTCACACAGGCGAATAATACTAGGAATCGAACTTGGCATAGTCCAGAAATATTACAAATCTTACAACTTGTCGTATTGCGCCAGGACTTTGATTCTTCAACTAAGCTTCCCCCAAACTTGGCGTAGTTCGGCAGGTTAAGATCCCTATAAATTATAGATTCTCAACAATTGGCGAGCCAGCCAGGAGTTAACATTCTTTTAAATTAAAGATTCTAACATTGGCGAGCCAGCCAGGAGTTAACATTCTTTCAATTACTGATTCTAACATCTTGTCCTTCAGTTTATTTCGATTGGTTGCTGGGAAATTCATCTCTTTTTAAAAAATGCCATCTCTCTGGAGATGATAACAGTAAACACAAACACTGCACCATAATGTCCTTGGAATGACAACCAGTGTTGGATTGCCACTATGTGCCCACTTACCAAATGTATCCAGTGCCCGTGTCACCCGACCTGCCTGACTCAGGCCAGACACGACCCAGGCAACACAACGGATTCCCGGGTCCTGCTTCGGAGTCCAACGGAATTGCAGCAAAGGAGGACAGTCCACCACCCCCCCACCCCCACCCCCCCCACCCCCACCCCCCACCCCCGTTTTATGGCACCAGCTTCCGTAAAGTAGGTGAGTTTAAAGGTCCCATTGAAAATAAGAGGCCTGGGAGAAGGCGAGTGCCTCAGGTAAGTGGATGTGACTTAGGGAGAGGTCAGACATCGGAGTGAGGTGCGGGGGGGGGGTCAAACATTGGGGTGGGTGGGGTCTGCGAGGATAGACGAACTTGGTGGGTTGGAGAGGGAACCCGTGCGGATTATTGATTAATAAGGAGATCGGGGGTTATGGGGAGAAGGGAGGAGAATGGGGATGGGAAAAATATCAGCCATGATTGAACGGCGGAGCAGACTCGATGGGCCGAGTGGCCTATTTGTGCTCCCATGTCTTATGGATGGGAGGGGCTGCTTAGTGCAGGGGACGGGGGTGGCGGTGTCGCCTGTGGGGGTAGGAGTGCGGGGGGGGGGGGGGGCAGGAATTAGTCTGGGTGTTTAAAATAGTTATGATGCACGATCAATGACCACTAAAGCGAGGTTGTCGTCCAACTGAAGGCTTTAATAAGCGAGATGTTTCCCCCAGCAGCTCAGGTACAGAGTGAAGGCTGCTGGGGCGGCACGGGCTCTTATACCCCGCCTAGCAGGGCGGAGCTACCATACAGTTTGAACAATGGGAAACATACAATATCTACCAATGGTGTTCCAGCATTACCAGGTACCGTAATACCTCTACACAGACTACCACAATCACCCCCAGGTTAAAAAAGAGTCCGGCAGGGGTGGTGGCCTGATATTACAGCGTGGTAACGTGGTAGAAATTATAGTTATGGAGGTACCGTAATACCTCCGTACAGCGTTTTGTAACTATTTACAATTCTATTTACTATTTACAAGTTATGATTCATAATTAACTATACACTTTAAAATGAAGCAATCAGTCGATCGGGGGCCCTGGTCGTCATCTGTGATCGTCGGAGCTTCGGTGGTGACTCCGGTGGAGGCTCGGGCGTCTGTGACTCTGGGAGCGTGGCCTCGATCCCTGTGGCAGCTTCGACACCCCTAGATGGTGCTGGTGGGGAAAAAGGTTGACCTGGGAAGGGGTGCGTCGGTGGGTGGGGGGGCCTAGACGGGGCCGGCGGAAGGACCGATCCTCCTGTAAGGTGCACAGGTGGGAGGGAGGGTGGGACTGGTGGCTGGGGTGTGCGCGGGGCTCCGGCGTGCGCCAGGTCTCGTAGGGAGACCGTATCTTGTCGGCCGTCGGGGTACGCCACGGCGTACTGGGGGTTAGCATGGAGAAGATGGACCTTCTCGACCAATGGGTCTGACTTGTGCGCCCGCGCAAGGGTCCGTGTTTTCGGAGCAGGGTGGGTCCGGCAGCTGCCAGCCAGGTTAGGAGCGAGGTCCCAGGTGAGGACTTCCTGGGGAAGACAAGGAGGCGTTCATGAGGTGTCGGGTTGGTTGTGGTACAAAGCAGTGACCGGATGGAGTGGAGGGCATCCGGGAGGACTTCCTGCCAGCGGGAGATTCCTGGACCGTAGGGCCAGTACGACGGTCTTCCAGACCGTTCCGTTCTCCCTTTCTACTTGTCCGTTACCCCGGCGGATTGTAACTGACCGTCGTGCTCGAGGCGATGCCCTTGTTGAGCAGGAATTGACGCAGTTCGTCGCTCATAAAGGAGGACCCCCTATCCCTGTGTATGTACGCGGGGAACCCGAACAGTGTAAAGATACCCTGGAGGGCCTTGATGACAGTGGTTGTGGTCATGTCTGGGCAGGGCATGGCAAATGGGAACCGGGAGTACTCGTCAATCACGTTCAGGAAATACGTGTTGCGGTCGGTGGAGGGGAGGGCGCCTTTGAAGTCCATGCTGAGGCGTTCAAAGGGACGGGAAGCCTTTATCAGGTGCGCCCTCTCTGGCCGGTAGAAGTGCGGTTTGCATTCCGCGCAGATTTGGCAATTCCTGGTGGCTGTCCTGACCTCCTCGATGGAGTCGGGCAGGTTGCGGGTCTTGATAAAGTGGAAAAAGTGGGTGACCCCCGGGTGGCAGAGGTCCTCGTGGAGGGCTCGGAGGCGGTCCACTTGTGCAGTGGCACATGTGCCGCGGGACAGGGCGTCAGGAGGCTCGTTTAGCTTCCCGGGCCGATACAAGATCTCGTAATTGTAGGTGGAGAGTTCGATCCTCCACCGCATAGGTCTTGTCGTTTTTTATCTTGCCCCGCTGTGCATTATCGAACATGAAGGCAACCGATCGTTGGTCCGTGAGGAGAGTGAATCTCCTGCCGGCCAGGTAATGCCTCCAATGTCGCACAGCTTCTACAAAGAACAAAGAAATGTACAGCACAGGAACAGGCCTTTCAGCCCTCCAAGCCCGTGCCGACCATGCTGCCCGACTAAACTACAATCTTCTACACTTCCTGGGTCCGTATCCCTCTATTCCCATCATATTCATGTATTTGTCAAGAGGCCCCTTAAATGTCACTATCGTCCCTGCTTCCACCACCTCCTCCAGTAGCAAGTTCCAGGCACCCACTACCCTCTGCGTAAAAAACTTGCCTCGTACATCTACTCTAAACCTTGCCCCTCTCACCTTAAACCTATGCCCCCTAGTAATTGACCCCTCTACCCCGGGGAAAAGCCTCTGACTATCCACTCTGTCTATGCCCCTCATAATTTTGTAGACCTCTATCAGGTCGCCCCTCAACCTTCTTCGTTCCATTGAGAACAAACCGAGTTTATTCAACCGCTCTTCATAGCTAATGCCCTCCATACCAGGCAACATTCTGGTGAATCTCTTCTGCACCCTCTCTAAAGCCTCCACATCCTTCTGGTAGTGTGGCGACCAGAATTGAACACTATACTCCAAGTGTGGCCTAACTAAGGTTCTATACAGCTGCAACATGACTTGCCAATTCTTATACTAAATGCCCCGGCCAATGAAGGCAAGCATGCCGTATGCCTCCTTGACTACCTTCTCCACCTGTGTTGCCCCTTTCAGTGACCTGTGGACCTGTACTCCTAGATCTCTTTGACTTCCAATACTCTTGAGGGTTCTACCATTCACTGTATATTCCCTACCTGCATTAGACCTTCCAAAATGCATTACCTCACATTTGTCCGGATTAAACTCCATCTGCCATCTCTCCGCCCAAGTCTCCAAACAATCTAAATCCTGCTGTATCCTCTGACAGTCCTCATGGCTATCCGCAATTCCACCAACCTTTGTGTCACCCGCAAACTTACTAATCAGACCAGTTACATTTTCCTCCAAATCATTTATATATACAACAAACAGCAAAGGTCCCAGCACTGATCCCTGTGGAACACCACTGGTCACAGCCCTCCAATTAGAAAAGCATCCTTCCATTGCTACTCTCTGGCTTCTATGACCTAGCCAGTTCTGTATCCACCTTGCCTGCTCACCCCTGATCCCGTGTGACTTCACCTTTTGTACTAGTCTACCATGAGGGACCTTGTCAAAGGCCTTACTGAAGTCCATATAGACAACATCCACTGCCCTACCTGAATCTCATCCATCGAACGTGGCGTAAATTTTCGGGCTCACCCTCGAGTGCAGGACTTGCATTTTCTGTCCTCCTGTGGGTGTGTTTTCGGCTGTTCCGAGATATCCTTTAAAACACGCCAGCCAGTGCTTGACGATTGCCGCAGAGTTCGCCGCGTGGGGGCTGAGTTGCAGACACTCCGGCTTGATTCGGAGCTCCATCCTTTTAAATCTAGCTTATTAAATTGATGCACGATCAATGACCACTAAAGCGAGGTTGTAGTCCAACTGAAGGCTTTAATAAGCTAGATGTTTCCCCCAGCAGCTCAGGTACAGGATGAAGGCTGCTGGGGCGGCACTGGTTCTTATACCCCATCTAGCAGGGCGGAGCTACCATACAGTTTGACCAATGGGAAACATACAATATCTACCAATGGTCTTCCAGCTTTACCAGGTACAGTAATACCTCGACAGAGACTACCACAAGCTCCTCTGACGTTAGAATTAGTTTTACTTCTTCCATCTCTTTCAGAGTAACTATTCGTATATCACACGGCATCAGCACTTTAATTCGCTTTGTTGACTAGTTCCCAGGCCAGAGCAATTGTCCAGGAGAAGTTTGCCCTTCCGGCCAATTGCCGGGTAAACTCTTACCTGGGAATGTCTAAGAGGGATTCCCCAGCATGTCTTTGGGGCTAGGTTGGGGAGTCAGGATGGTCGGGGCCGCTCTGTCACCGCAGCTAGAACCTCTGACTTTTTATTTCACTGGATAAAAAATCTTCAAATTTCCCCATAACAATCAATACTAAAAAACACATTGAAGAACAGGCAAACACCGTTATAAAATTCTACTTTCCGAGCTTCATTGCATCTCTGCTGATTGGCGGATTGCCGACTGTGAACAGCTGGGTGGGGTCTATTTTGTTACAGTTCCGTTTCTCAAGGATGAGAGTTCCTCTTCTGCGCACCGTGCAAAGCTGCGGCAGCTCGCTCAGCGTCAGATTACAAATCACCGTGTACAGAACATCCAAAACCCTGGACAAATATGAATGAGCACAGGAGGCTGCCGTACTTCCCATTTGCCTTTGCATCTGAGTTATGATCGACACTCTCACGGGGTGCCTGTAGGTTCTGTAGAGATGTCACAATCCCAGTTAACCCACGGATCCAGGAACTTTTGCATTGTATCTTCCCTCTTGGAAAAATCACCCGAGTTCCTCAAGATACGTACATCGTGGGCACTCTCTAGGGAACCAGCATTCATTTTGCATCGGGAGAAACAAGCTACTCGATCCGGGTTAGGGTGGGACCTTCGAAATTGTGCAAATTTTGTCACAGCGGTTCCTGGGGAGTGATACAACTCATAAAACAAACTCTCAGCCCGCGCCTCTTAAATACAGATGCTAAGAATTAGAAATCACCTTAACACAGAGGCTGGTTTAGCACAGTGGGCTAAACAGATGGCTTGCAATGCAGAACAAGGCCAGCAGCGTGGGTTCAACTCCCTGAACAGGCGCCGGAATGTGGCGACTAGGGGCTTTTCACAGTAACTTCATTGAAGCCTACTTGTGACAATAAGCGATTGTGATCACACATCATCAAAATGTCTCAAAGTGGGTTGCATGGTCGATTACCCTCAGAATGGGCCGGCTGTTTGGCAGCAAATTAAAACATCCCCAGGTGGATTGAAACAGAAGGTGTGAGATTTTAAATCGGAGACTGGTTCCGCAGACTTGAGTGTGAATCAGTCCAAACTATTTCATGTCCTAACTATGTCATTGGCAGGAGGCAGCTTGCCAATGTCTCTGAGGCAGCAGTGTGTGGTTGTGTCAGGAAAAGGCTGACAAGCTGGATTGAAGCCGGAACAGGACACAAGGCTGCACCTGATTTGTTGTAAGAGGGTGTGTAAGTCACACAAGCTGCTGGGGGAACTCATCATTGACAGGAAAACAGTCAGGCCCCAGGCAGTACCCCAAACAGCAAAGATCACAGGGCAATCAGCAGGAATTCCCATCCTCGCTCAGATCTACCACAAACAATTTAGTCATGGCAATAGGATTAATTGACTGTGTTTGGTTCTTATTTAGGCCCTTGAGTACTTCTCATGGCACAGTGCCATCCTGCTCACCTGGGCACCTGATTCAGGTGCACAAAGGTGTGAAAAGGGCATAGATTGGGTGGAGAGGAAGAAACTTTCCTCCTTAGCGGAGAGGGTCAATAATCCTCGGAGGGGAGATAGATTTAAGGTAAGAGGCAAGAGGTTTAGAGGTTTCACCCGGAGAGTGGTGAATCTGGCAGTCACTGCCTGAAAGACTGGTACAGGCGGGAATCCACGGTAACTCAGTGGTTAGCACCGTTGCTTCACAGCGCCAGGGACCCGGGTTCGATTCCCCGCTAGGTCACTGTCTGTGCGGAGTCTGCACGTTCTCCCCGTGTGTGCGTGGGTTTCCTCCGGGTGCTCCGGTTTCCTCCCACAAGTCCCGAAAGATGTACTGTTCGGTGAATTGGAAATTCTGAATTCTCCCTCTGTGTACCCGAACAGGCGCCGGAATGTGGCGACTAGGGGCTTTTCACAGTAACTTCATTGCAGTGTTAATGTAAGCCTACCTGTGACATTAATAAAGATTATTATTATTAAAACTAACTGCATAGCAATCAACTGTGAAAACTGAAGACCCTTTGACATCTACAAGCACTGTACAAGTGAAGTAATTACAATATTACCCTTAGCCGCGATACCCTCATCCAGAGAGCCGAGTAAATTAGATTGTTTAAAGAAATTATACACTCTCAGTTTAATGATATCCATGAAACCTCGTGGAGAAAACTGGGGCAAGAAATCCTTTCAGAAAAACGGCAACATCACACACCGAGAATCTGCATGAAGCAGATCGCAGGAACTCCGCCTGTTAAGATGCAATGATCTGATTAGCACAGTTTAAACTTGCTCCTGTGTGTGTGTTCCATGTGGAGCGAGGGCTGTGAAATGCTCGAGGGACACACTGGCCGTGTTTCCTGTGGAATGTTTAGGTCACAAGAGTCCAATCGGTTGGTGGCGCTGCCGTGGTGCAGAGCGTTTAGTAAACCCCATCCAATCCTGAAGCAGTGGCGAAAAGCAGGAGTCTGTCTCAGCATCACACAGACTCCCCCGTAGTCGCACAGGACAGCTCCCCCTCACTGATGTCGGAATCAGGAAACACCGAACTATCCTTGCCGGCTCCATCAGATGCTCATTCCACCTCTCTGAAAAACGAGAAAAAAGAAGAAGAAATTGCTTATTGTCACAAGTAGGCTTCAAATGAAGTTACTGTGAAAACCCCCAGTCGCCACATTCCGGCGCCTGTTCGGGGAGGCCGGTACGGGAATTGAACCGTGCTGCTGGCCTGTCTTGGTCTGCTTTCCAAGCCAGCGATTTAGCCCTGTGCTAAACCAGCCCCAGAATGGACAATGTACAGAAGTGTAAACGAGAATAGACAATGTACGGAAGTGCTGGCAGCTATTAGCATCACTGAGACATTATTCACACAGCACTGAAATTGAGGAACGCATGTGGTCTCAGTGATGTGGGAACACGGGGTGGCGGCTGCGGACTGTGTCCAGCGCCGACAGACTCGGCTGCGGACCCGTGGCCGGGGGGGGGGACTTCCGCGAGAGTTGTGGGAACTGGTGGGGGTTGGCTAGGGGGTGGGCTGGGGGGGGCATGGATAGCGGGTCAGGTCCGCGCACGGCTGGCACCATGTTGTACGGCGCGACCGCTGCAGGTCATCAGCCTGGCGCCTGCACGGCCCGGGACCTGGCCATTCTCCGGCCGCTTGCGCCGTGGGAGCTGGGAGTTACACCCAGCGCTGGTGCCAGCCCCTCACCGGCACCGGAATCAGTCAGGGTATCACACAGATGTTCTGGCCGTAAAAGACCACACATGCACCACTGCCGCAGGCACTTAGCCGCTGGAACAGAGAATCCAGCCCCAGATTCCTCAATCCATGTCGTTAACAAAAATCCGTCAACCTCAGTTTTAAAATCAATCATGGATCCAGCAGCTATTGCCATTTGCGGAGGAGACTTTCAAACTCTGGGTGAAGGAGAGCGTCCTCTTCTGAGAGGCCCAGCTCAAATTCTTCAACTCCGTCTCCAAGTCCAAGATTCCCAGCACGGATAAATACTTTCTCTCTCTCTGTCCTATCTGTCCCCCTTAACATCTTGAAAACAACATCAAATCGTCAGATAACATTCTAAAATGACCCAACGGCTCTATTTCAATAACATTTTAGTGTGTTTAAACTCCCCTATTAGCTTAACCCTTCGAATTCGGCTATCGTGCTGGGAGATCCACGATGCGCTCCCTCTGAGGCTAGTAGATCATTCCGGGGGTGAGGGGCCCTGAACTGTTCCCAAAACGTGCAATGTGGTTAACCAGAGGTTTGTATTGGTGAAGCATGACTTCTATCCACCTGTATTGACTGAGAGAATAAAACATTCCTTCACTCAGAGGGTAGTGAATGTGTGGAATTCTCTACCACAGAGTTTGTGGAGGCCAAGTCCACAATATATTCAATGTTTTAGATTTTAATGCCATTCATGGGTATGGGGCGAAAACGGGAATATGGCTTTGAGAGGATCAGCCAGGGTCATGTTGAATACTTCAAGCAGGTACAAAGGGTCGAATTTCATGTCCTGCTCCTAATTTCTATGGTTCTATGCATCAGTGTCCGTCAGAAATAAAACCCTGAGTTACAATTACCACATTGACTATGTTCTGAATATCTGCACAACATTTCAATGGGTTACGTATCTGGACTCGAACTCTTTCCTCATTCACTGCTTCAGCTTTTTACCACTGAGAAAGGTTTTCTGTTCTTCATACTGTCCACGTCAAACACTCCCAGGACAGGTACAGCACGGGGTTAGACACAGAGTAAAGCTCCCTCTACACTGTCCCCATCAAACACTCCCAGGACAGGTACAGCACGGGGTTACATACAGAGTAAAGCTCCCTCTACACTGTCCCCATCAAACACTCCCAGGACAGGTACAGCACGGGGTTAGACACAGAGTAAAGCTCCCTCTACACTGACCCCATCAAACACTCCCAGGACAGGTACAACACGGGGTTAGATACAGAGTAAAGCTCCCTCTACACTGTCCCCATCAAACACTCCCAGGACAGGTACAGCACGGGGTTAGATACAGAGTAAAGCTCCCTCTACACTGTCCCCATCAAACACTCCCAGGACAGGTACAGCACGGGGTTAGATACAGAGTAAAGCTCCCTCTACACTGTCCCCATCAAACACTCCCAGGACAGGTACAGCACGGGGTTAGATACAGAGTAAAGCTCCCTCTATACTGTCCCCATCAAACACTCCCAGGACAGGTACAGCACGGGGTTAGACACAGAGTAAAGCTCCCTCTACACTGTCCCCATCAAACACTCCCAGGACAGGTACAGCACGGGGTTAGATCCAGAGTAAAGCTCCCTCCACACTGTCCCCAACAAACACTCCCAGGACAGGTACAGCACGGGGCTAGATACAGAGTAAAGCCCCCTCTATACTGTCCCCATCAAACACTCCCAGGACAGGTACAGCACGGGGTTAGATACAGAGTAAAGCTCCCTCTACACTGTCCCCATCAAACATTCCCAGGACAGGTACAGCACGGGGTTAGATACAGAGTAAAGCTCCCTCTACACTGTCCCCATCAAACACTCCCAGGACAGGTACAGCACGGGGTTACATACAGAGTAAAGCTCCCTCCACTCTGTCCCCATCAAACACTCCCAGGACAGGTACAGCACGGGGATACATACAGAGTAAAGCTCCCTCCACACTGTCCCCATCAAACACTCCCAGGACAGGTAAAGCACGGGGATACATACAGAGTAAAGCTCCCTCTATACTGTCCCCATCAAACACTCCCAGGACAGGTACAGCACGGGGTTAGATACAGAGTAAAGCTCCCTCTACACTGTCCCCATCAAACATTCCCAGGACAGGTACAGCACGGGGTTAGATACAGAGTAAAGCTCCCTCTACACTGTCCCCATCAAACACTCCCAGGACAGGTACAGCACGGGGTTACATACAGAGTAAAGCTCCCTCCACACTGTCCCCATCAAACACTCCCAGGACAGGTACAGCACGGGGATACATACAGAGTAAAGCTCCCTCCACACTGTCCCCATCAAACACTCCCAGGACAGGTACAGCACGGGGATACATACAGAGTAAATCTCCCTCTACACTGTCCCCAACAAACACTCCCAGGACAGGTACAGCACGGGGTTACATACAGAGTAAAGCTCCCTCCACACTGTCCCCATCAAACACTCCCAGGACAGGTACAGCACGGGGATACATACAGAGTAAAGCTCCCTCCACACTGTCCCCAACAAACACTCCCAGGACAGGTACAGCACAGGGTTAGATACAGAGTAAAGCTCCCTCTACACTGTCCCCATCAAACACTCCCAGGACAGGTACAGCACGGGGTTTGATACAGAGTAAAGCTCCCTCTACACTGTCCCCATCAAACACGCCCAGGACAGGTACAGCACGGGGTTAGACACAGAGTAAAGCTCCCTCTACACTGTCCACATCAAACACTCCCAGGACAGGTACAGCACGGGGTTTGATACAGAGTAAAGCTCCCTCTACACTGTCCCCATCAAACACTCCCAGGACAGGTACAGCACGGGGTTACATACAGAGTAAAGCTCCCTCTACACTGTCCCCAACAAACACTCTACACTGTCCCCAACAAACACTCCCAGGACAGGTACAGCATGGGGCTAGATACAGAGTAAAGCCCCCTCTATACTGTCCCCATCAAACACTCCCAGGACAGGTACAGCACGGGGTTAGATACAGAGTAAAGCTCCCTCTACACTGTCCCCATCAAACATTCCCAGGACAGGTACAACACGGGGTTAGATACAGAGTAAAGCTCCCTCTACACTGTCCCCATCAAACACTCCCAGGACAGGTACAGCACGGGGTTAGATACAGAATAAAGCTCCCTCTACACTGTCCCCATCAAACATTCCCAGGACAGGTACAACACGGGGTTAGATACAGAGTAAAGCTCCCTCTACACTGTCCCCATCAAACACTCCCAGGACAGGTACAGCACGGGGTTAGATACAGAGTAAAGCTCCCTCTACACTGTCCCCATCAAACACTCCCAGGACAGGTACAGCACGGGGTTAGATACAGAGTTAAGTTCCCTGTACACTGTCCCCATCAACACTCCCAGGACAGGTACAGCAGAGGGTTAGATACGGAGTAAAGCTCCCTCAACACTGTCCCCATCAAACACACCCAGGACAGGTACAGATGGGGTTAGATACAGAGTAAATCTCCCTCTGCACTGTCACCATCAAACACTCCCAGGATATATACAGCGCGGGGTTAGATACAGAGTAAAGCTCCCTCTACACTGTCCCCATCAAACACTCCCAGGACAGGTACAGATGGGATTAGATACAGAGTAAAGCTCCCTCTGCACTGTCACCATCAAACACTCCCAGGACATGTACAGCGCAGGGTTAGATACAGAGTAAAGCTCCCTCTACACTGTCTCTGTCAAACACTCCCAGGACAGGTGCAGCACGGGGTTAGATACAGAGTAAAGCTCCCTCGACACTGTCTCCGTCAAACACTCCCAGGACAGGTACAGCACAGGGTTAGCTACAGAGTAAAACACCGTCTACACTGTCCCCATCAAACACTCCCAGCACAGGTACAGCACAGGGTTAGATACAAAGTCAAGCTCCCTCTACACTGACCACATCAAACACTCCCAGGACAGGTACAGCACGGGGTTAGATACAGAGTAAAGCTCCCTCTACACTGTCCCCTTCAAACACTCCAGGGACAGGTACAGCACGGGGTTAGATACAGAGTAAAGCTCTCTCCACACTGTCCCCATCAGAGACGCCCAGGACAGGTTCTGCTCGGGGTTAGATACAGAGTAAAGCTCCCTCTACACCGTCCCCATCAAACACTCCCAGGACAGGTACAGCACGGGGTTAGATTCAGAGTAAAGCTCCCTCCACACTGTCCCAGTCAAACACTCCCAGGACAGGTACAGCACGGGGTTACATACAGAGTAAAGCTCCCTCCACACTGTCCCCATCAAACACCCCCAGGACAGGTACAGCACGGGGTGAGATACAGAGTAAAGCTCCCTCTACACTGTCCCCTTCAAACACTCCCAGGACAGGTACAGCACGGGGTTACATACAGAGTAAAGCTCCCTATACACTGTCCCCATCAAACACGCCCAGGACAGGTACAGCACGGGGTTAGATACAGAGTAAAGCTCCCTCTACACTGTCCCCATCAAACACTCCCAGGACAGGTACAGCACGGGGTTAGATACAGAGCAAAGCTCCCTCTACACTGTCCCCATCAAACACTCCCAGGACAGGTACAGCACGGGGATACATACAGAGTAAAGCTCCCTCTACACTGTACCCAACAAACACTCCCAGGACAGGTACAGCACGGGGTTACATACAGAGTAAAGCTCCCTCCACACTGTCCCCATCAAACACTCCCAGGACAGGTACAGCACGGGGATACATACAGAGTAAAGCTCCCTCTACACTGTCCCCAACAAACACTCCCAGGACAGGTACAGCACGGGGCGAGATACAGAGTAAAGCCCCCTCTATACTTTCCCCATCAAACACTCCCAGGACAGTTACAGCACGGGGTTAGATACAGAGTAAAGCTCCCTCTACACTGTCCCCATCAAACATTCCCAGGACAGGTACAACACGGGGTTAGATACAGAGTAAAGCTCCCTCTACACTGTCCCCATCAAACACTCCCAGGACAGGTACAGCACAGGGTTAGATACAGAGTAAAGCTCCCTCTACACTGTCCCCATCAAACACTCCCAGGACAGGTACAGCACGGGGTTTGATACAGAGTAAAGCTCCCTCTACACTGTCCCCATCAAACACTCCCAGGACAGGTACAGCACGGGGTTAGACACAGAGTAAAGCTCCCTCTACACTGTCCACATCAAACACTCCCAGGACAGGTACAGCACGGGGTTTGATACAGAGTAAAGCTCCCTCTACACTGTCCCCAACAAACACTCCCAGGACAGGTACAGCATGGGGCTAGATACAGAGTAAAGCCCCCTCTATACTGTCCCCATCAAACACTCCCAGGACAGGTACAGCACGGGGTTAGATACAGAGTAAAGCTCCCTCTACACTGTCCCCATCAAACATTCCCAGGACAGGTACAACACGGGGTTAGATACAGAGTAAAGCTCCCTCTACACTGTCCCCATCAAACACTCCCAGGACAGGTACAGCACGGGGTTAGATACAGAATAAAGCTCCCTCTACACTGTCCCCATCAAACATTCCCAGGACAGGTACAACACGGGGTTAGATACAGAGTAAAGCTCCCTCTACACTGTCCCCATCAAACACTCCCAGGACAGGTACAGCACGGGGTTAGATACAGAGTAAAGCTCCCTCTACACTGTCCCCATCAAACACTCCCAGGACAGGTACAGCACGGGGTTAGATACAGAGTAAAGTTCCCTGTACACTGTCCCCATCAACACTCCCAGGACAGGTACAGCAGAGGGTTAGATACGGAGTAAAGCTCCCTCAACACTGTCCCCATCAAACACACCCAGGACAGGTACAGATGGGGTTAGATACAGAGTAAATCTCCCTCTGCACTGTCACCATCAAACACTCCCAGGATATATACAGCGCGGGGTTAGATACAGAGTAAAGCTCCCTCTACACTGTCCCCATCAAACACTCCCAGGACAGGTACAGATGGGATTAGATACAGAGTAAAGCTCCCTCTGCACTGTCACCATCAAACACTCCCAGGACATGTACAGCGCAGGGTTAGATACAGAGTAAAGCTCCCTCTACACTGTCTCTGTCAAACACTCCCAGGACAGGTGCAGCACGGGGTTAGATACAGAGTAAAGCTCCCTCGACACTGTCTCCGTCAAACACTCCCAGGACAGGTACAGCACAGGGTTAGCTACAGAGTAAAACACCGTCTACACTGTCCCCAACAAACACTCCCAGGACAGGTACAGCACAGGGTTAGATACAAAGTCAAGCTCCCTCTACACTGACCACATCAAACACTCCCAGGACAGGTACAGCACGGGGTTAGATACAGAGTAAAGCTCCCTCTACACTGTCCCCTTCAAACACTCCAGGGACAGGTACAGCACGGGGTTAGATACAGAGTAAAGCTCTCTCCACACTGTCCCCATCAGAGACGCCCAGGACAGGTTCTGCTCGGGGTTAGATACAGAGTAAAGCTCCCTCTACACCTTCCCCATCAAACACTCCCAGGACAGGTACAGCACGGGGTTAGATTCAGAGTAAAGCTCCCTCCACACTGTCCCAGTCAAACACTCCCAGGACAGGTACAGCACGGGGTTACATACAGAGTAAAGCTCCCTCTACACTGTCCCCACCAAACACTCCCAGGACAGTTACAGCTCGGGGTTAGATACAGAGGAAATCTCCCTCCACACTGTCCCCATCAAACACCCCCAGGACAGGTACAGCACGGGGTGAGATACAGAGTAAAGCTCCCTCTACACTGTCCCCTTCAAACACTCCCAGGACAGGTACAGCACGGGGTTACATACAGAGTAAAGCTCCCTATACACTGTCCCCATCAAACACACCCAGGACAGGTACAGCACGGGGTTAGATACAGAGTAAAGCTCCCTCTACACTGTCCCCATCAAACACTCCCAGGACAGGTACAGCACGGGGTTAGATACAGAGTAAAGCTCCCTCTACACTGTCCCCATCAAACACTCCCAGGACAGGTACAGCACGGGGTTAGATACAGAGTAAAGCTCCCTCTACACTATCCCCATCAAACACTCCCAGGACAGGTACTGCACGGGGTTAGAAACAGAGTAAAACTCCCTGTACACTGTCCCCATCAACACTCCCAGGACAGGTACAGCACAGGGTTAGATACAGAGTAAAGCTCCCTCTACACTGTCCCCATCAAACACACCCAGGACAGGTACAGCACAGGGTTAGATACAGAGTAAAGCTCCCTCAACACTGTCCCCATCAAACACACCCAGGACAGGTACAGATGGGGTTAGATACAGAGTAAATCTCCCTCTGCACTGTCACCATCAAACACTCCCAGGATATATACAGCGCGGGGTTAGATACAGAGTAAAGCTCCCTCTACACTGTCCCCATCAAACACTCCCAGGACAGGTACAGATGGGATTAGATACAGAGTAAAGCTCCCTCTGCACTGTCACCATCAAACACTCCCAGGACATGTACAGCGCAGGGTTAGATACAGAGTAAAGCTCCCTCTACACTGTCTCTGTCAAACACTCCCAGGACAGGTGCAGCACGGGGTTAGATACAGAGTAAAGCTCCCTCGACACTGTCTCCGTCAAACACTCCCAGGACAGGTACAGCACAGGGTTAGCTACAGAGTAAAACACCGTCTACACTGTCCCCAACAAACACTCCCAGGACAGGTACAGCACAGGGTTAGATACAAAGTCAAGCTCCCTCTACACTGACCACATCAAACACTCCCAGGACAGGTACAGCACGGGGTTAGATACAGAGTAAAGCTCCCTCTACACTGTCCCCTTCAAACACTCCAGGGACAGGTACAGCACGGGGTTAGATACAGAGTAAAGCTCTCTCCACACTGTCCCCATCAGAGACGCCCAGGACAGGTTCTGCTCGGGGTTAGATACAGAGTAAAGCTCCCTCTACACCTTCCCCATCAAACACTCCCAGGACAGGTACAGCACGGGGTTAGATTCAGAGTAAAGCTCCCTCCACACTGTCCCAGTCAAACACTCCCAGGACAGGTACAGCACGGGGTTACATACAGAGTAAAGCTCCCTCTACACTGTCCCCACCAAACACTCCCAGGACAGTTACAGCTCGGGGTTAGATACAGAGGAAATCTCCCTCCACACTGTCCCCATCAAACACCCCCAGGACAGGTACAGCACGGGGTGAGATACAGAGTAAAGCTCCCTCTACACTGTCCCCTTCAAACACTCCCAGGACAGGTACAGCACGGGGTTACATACAGAGTAAAGCTCCCTATACACTGTCCCCATCAAACACACCCAGGACAGGTACAGCACGGGGTTAGATTCAGAGTAAAGCTCCCTCTACACTGTCCCCATCAAACACTCCCAGGACAGGTACAGCACGGGGTTAGATACAGAGTAAAGCTCCCTCTACACTGTCCCCATCAAACACACCCAGGACAGGTACAGCACGGGGTTAGATAAAGAGTAAAGCTCCCTCTACACTATCCCCATCAAACACTCCCAGGACAGGTACTGCACGGGGTTAGAAACAGAGTAAAACTCCCTGTACACTGTCCCCATCAACCCTCCCAGGACAGGTACAGCACAGGGTTAGATACAGAGTAAAGCTCCCTCTACACTGTCCCCATCAAACACACCCAGGACAGGTACAGCACAGGGTTAGATACAGAGTAAAGCTCTCCATACACTGTCCCCATCAAACACTCCCAGGACAGGTACAGCACGGGTTAGATACAGAGTAAAGCTCCCTCTACACTGTCCCCATCAAACACTCCCAGGACAGGTACAGCACGGGGTTAGATACAGAGTAAAGCTCCCTCTACACTGTCCCCATCAAACACTTCCAGGACAGGTACAGCACGGGGTTAGATACAGAGTAAAGCTCCCTATACACTGTCCCCATCAAACACTCCCAGGACAGGTACAGCACGGGGCTAGATACAGAGTAAAGCTCCCTCTACACTATCCCCATCAAACACTCCCAGGACAGGTATGCACGGGGTTAGAAACAGAGTAAAACTCCCTGTACACTGTCCCCATCAACACTCCCAGGACAGGTGCAGCACAGCGTTAGATACAGAGTAAAGCTCCCTTGACACTGTCTCCGTCAAACACTCCCAGGACAGGTACAGCACATGGTTAGCTACAGAGTAAAACAACGTCTACACTGTCCCCATCAAACACTCCCAGGGCAGGTACAACACGGGGTTAGATACAGAGTAAAGCTCCCTCTACCCTGTCCCCATCAAACACTCCCAGGACAGGTACAGCACAGGGTTAGACACAGAGTAAAGCTCCCTCTACACTGTCCACATCAAACACTCCCAGGACAGGTACAGCACGGGGTTAGATACAGAATAAAGATCCCTCTTCACTGTCCCCATCAAACACTGCCAGGACAGGTACAGCACAGGGTGAGATACAGAGTAAAGCTCCCTCTACACTGTCCCCTTCAAACACTCCAAGGACAGGTACAGCACGGGGTTAGATACAGAGTTAAGCTCCCTATACACTGTCCCCATCAAACACTCCCAGGACAGGTTCAGCACGGGGTTAGATACAGAGTAAAGCTCCCTCTACACTGTCCCCATCAAACACTCCCAGGACAGGTACAGCACGGGGTTAGATACAGAGTAAAGCTCCCTCTACACTGTCCCCATCAAACACTCCCAGGACAGGTACAGCACGGGGTTAGATACAGAGTAAAACTCCCTCTACACTGTCCCCATCAAACACTCCCAGGACAGGTACAGCACGGGGCTAGATACAGAGTAAAGCCCCCTCTACACTGTCCCCATCAAACACTCCCAGGACAGGTACAGCACGGGGTTAGATACAGAGCAAAGCTCCCTCTACACTGTCCCCATCAAACACTCCCAGGACAGGTACAGCACAGGGTTAGATACAGAGTAAAGCTCCCTCTACACTGTCCACATCAAACACTCCCAGGACAGGTACAGCACGGGGTTAGATACAGAATAAAGCTCCCTCTTCACTGTCCCCATCAAACACTCCCAGGACAGGTACAGCACAGGGTTAGATACAGAGTAAAGCTCCCACTACACTGTCCCCATCAAACACCTCCAGGACAGGTATAGCACCGTGTGAGATACAGAGTAAAGCTCCCTCTACACTGTCCCCTTCAAACGCTCCCAGGACAGGTACAGCACGGGGTTAGATACAGAGTAAAGCTCCCTCTACACTATCCCCATCAAACACTCCCAGGACACGTACTGCACGGGGTTAGAAACAGAGTAAAACTCCCTGCACACTGTCCCCATCAACACTCCCAGGACAGGTGCAGCACAGGGTTAGATACAGAGTAAAGCTCCCTTGACACTGTCTCCGTCAAACACTCCCAGGACAGATACAGCACATGGTTAGCTACAGAGTAAAACACCGTCTACACTGTCCCCATCAAACACTCCCAGGGCAGGTACAACAAGGGGTTAGATACAGAGTAAAGCTCCCTCTACCCTGTCCCCATCAAACACTCCCAGGACAGGTACAGCACAGGGTTAGACACAGAGTAAAGCTCCCTCTACACTGTCCACATCAAACACTCCCAGGACAGGTACAGCACAGGGTTAGATACAGAATAAAGATCCCTCTTCACTGTCCCCATCAAACACTCCCAGGACAGGTACAGCACAGGGTTAGATACAGAGTTAAGCTCCCTCTACACTGTCCCCATCAAACACTCCCAGGACAGGTACAGCACGGGGTGAGATACAGAGTAAAGCTCCCTCTACACTGTCCCCTTCAAACACTCCCAGGACAGGTACAGCACGGGGTTAGATACAGAGTTAAGCTCCCTATACACTGTCCCCATCAAACACTCCCAGGACAGGTTCAGCACGGGGTTAGATACAGAGTAAAGCTCCCTCTACACTTTCCCCATCAAACACTCCCAGGACAGGTACAGCACGGGGTTAGATACAGAGTAAAGCTACCTCTACACTGTCCCCATCAAACACTCCCAGGACAGGTACAGCACGGGGTTAGATACAGAGTAAAGCTCCCTCTACACTGTCCCCATCAAACACTCCCAGGACAGGTACAGCACGGGGCTAGATACAGAGTAAAGCCCCCTCTACACTGTCCCCATCAAACACTCCCAGGACAGGTACAGCACGGGGTTAGATACAGAGCAAAGCTCCCTCTACACTGTCCCCATCAAACACTCCCAGGACAGGTGCAGCACAGGGTTAGATACAGAGTAAAGCTCCCTCTACACTGTCCACATCAAACACTCCCAGGACAGGTACAGCACGGGGTTAGATACAGAATAAAGCTCCCTCTTCACTGTCCCCATCAAACACTCCCAGGACAGGTACAGCACAGGGTTAGATACAGAGTAAAGCTCCCACTACACTGTCCCCATCAAACACTTCCAGGACAGGTACAGCACGGGGTGAGATACAGAGTAAAGCTCCCTCTACACTCTCCCCTTCAAACACTCCCAGGACAGGTACAGCACGGGGTTAGATACAGAGTAAAGCTCCCTCTACACTTTCCCCATCAAACACTCCCAGGACAGGTACAGCACGGCGCTAGATACAGAATAAAGCCCCCTCTACACTGTCCCCATCAAACACTCCCAGGACAGGTACAGCACGGGGTTAGATACAGATTAAAGCCCCCTCTACACTGTCCCCATCAAACACTCCCAGGACAGGTACAGCACGGGGCGAGATACAGATTAAAGCCCCCTCTACACTGTCCCCATCAAACACTTCCAGGACAGGTACAGCACGGGGTTAGATACAGAGTAAAGCTCCCTCTACACTGTCCCCATCAAACACTCCCAGGACAGGTACAGCACGGGGTTAGATACAGAGTAAACTCCCTCCACACTGTCCCCATCAAACACTCCCAGGACAGGTACAGCACAGGGTTAGATACAGAGTAAAGCTCCCTCCACACTGTCCCCATCAAACACTCCCAGGACAGGTACAGCACGGGGTTAGATACAGAGTAAAGCTCCCTCTATACTACCCCCATCAAACACTCTCAGGACAGGAACTGCACGGGGTTAGATACATGAGGAGCGTTGAAGAAAAACGGGGGGAGAGGAGAAATGTGGGAAAGGGAATGGGAAAGAGCGGTAATGGGAAAACCGTGGGTTTCTGAGATGAGGATACATACAGCTCCTTGTAATTGAATTCTAACCTTGGTGTCGGACGACTCACTGCCCACAACATCATAGTCATCGTCGTCAGGGAAACATTTCTCAGGGATGGGCGGTGGCTCCTGCTCACACTCCACCTCCTCCAGAGCTGACGGAGGAACAGGAAGATCCCGTGGGGAGATTTCCTTTGGTTTTTTGCTGATTCTGGCGTAGACGGGTGGCATTTTCTCCGACTGGGCGCCTGCCTCCCCCTTGCCAACGTAATCCTCAATGACCAACTCCACCATGGGCGCCTGCGGGCTGAACTGGTTGGAAGCCGCGTAAGGCGGTTCGAAGGCGTCCTCTCCGAGTTGCTTCTGGGTGGTAGCTGCCAGCTCATTGGCTGTCTGGTACACAGGGTCGCCCGTCCCGTTGGAGTGCTCCTTACTGAGAGGGGCATTGGGAATCTGTGGCAGGGCCCTGCTGTGTTGAGATGGGCTGTCTCCGTCGTCTTGTGTGCCAGTCACATGCATGTCCTTCTGCCAACTCACTTTCCGTGATCCTGGGGCACCTGTGAGGGTCCGGGAGTGAGGGCAAATGTGAAATAAACACCAGTGTGTCACATCCTTAATCGGACAGGCAAGGGGCTGCTTTAGCACACTGGGCTAAATCGCTGGCTTTGAAAGCAGACCAAGGCAGCCCAGCAGCACGGTTCAATTCCCGTACCAGCCTCCCCGAACAGGCGCCGGAATGTGGTGACTAGGGGCTTTTCACAGTAACTTCATTTGAAGCCTACTTGTGACAATAAGCGATGAAAGAAAGGCTGCTGGATTCTCCGTCGGCGGGATCGCCCGCTCCGCCAGCAACGCTCCCACGCCCGCGGGTTTCCCGAAGGCGTGGGGGTGGCCACAATGGGAAACCCCATTGGCCGGCTGCCTGGATGGAGAGTCGGAGCAGCCGGGACGGAGAATCCCGCCCAGGGACCCAAGCCTCATCATATCACAAAGCTCTTCACAGACAAGAACCCACTTCAGAGGCCCCTGCCTCTTCAAATAAATCATTTAAAACTGGCTTTAATTTAGGTGACAGAGAGTTCCGAGCGGCCGCTTGCTGATCTGGGACTGGCAATCCAGCAAGGGCGAAGCGGCCTGCGTTCTGAAAAGGCAACCAGCTGTTCACAGATTCTGACTGTGAAGCAACGTCTGCAAACATCAGAATACATCTGTCTAATTTTTCACCAGAACAAGACAGAGGGAGGACAGTGCAAACCAGAGACAGAACGACAGAGCACAGAGCAAACCAGAGAGAGAATGACAGAGCACAGAGCAAACCGGGAAGAGAATGACAGAGCACAGAGCAAACCAGAGACAGAATGACAGAGCACAGAGCAAACCAGAGAGAGAATGACAGAGCACAGAGCAAACCAGGGAGAGAATGACAGAGCACAGAGCAAACCAGGGAGAGAATGACAGAGCGCAGAGTAAACCACGGAGAGAATGACAGAGCACAGAGCAAACCAGAGAGAGAATGACAGAGCACAGAGTAAACCAGAGAGAGAATGACAGAGCACAGAGTAAACCAGAGAGAGAATGACAGAGCACAGAGCAAACGAGAGAGAGAATGATAGAGCACAGAGCAAGCCGGGGAGAGAATGACAGAGCACAGAGTAAACCAGAGAGAGAATGACAGAGCACAGAGCAAACCGGGGAGAGAATGACAGAGCACAGAGCAAACCAGAGACAGAACGACAGAGCACAGAGCAAACCAGAGAGAGAATGACAGAGCACACAGCAAACCAGGGAGAGAATGACAGAGCACAGAGCAAACCAGGGAGAGAATGACAGAGCACAGAGCAAATCACGGAGAGAATGACAGAGCACAGAGCAAACTAGAGACAGAATGACAGAGCACAGAGCAAACCGGGGAGAGAATGATAGAGCACAGAGCAAACCACGGAGAGAATGACAGAGCACAGAGCAAACCAGAGACATAATGACTGAGCACAGAGCAAACCAGAGACATAATGACAGAGCACAGAGCAAACCAGGGAGAGAATGACAGAGCACAGAGCAAACCAGGGAGAGAATGACAGAGCACAGAGCAAACCAGAGACAGAGTGACTGAGCACAGAGCAAACTGGGAGAGAATGACAGAGCACAGAGCAAACCGTGGAGAGAATGACAGAGCACAGAGCAAACCGGGAGAGAATGACAGAGCACAGAGCAAACCGGGGAGAGAATGACAGAGCACAGAGCAAACCAGGGAGAGAATGATAGATCACAGAGCAAACCGGGGAGAGAATGACAGAGCACAGAGTAAACCAGAGAGAGAATGACAGAGCACAGAGCAAACCGGGGAGAGAATAACAGAGCACAGAGCAAACCAGAGACAGAACAGCAGAGCACAGAGCAAACCAGAGCGAGAATGACAGAGCACACAGCAAACAAGGGAGAGAATGACAGAGTACAGAGCAAACCAGGGAGAGAATGACAGAGCACAGAGCAAAACACGGAGAGAATGACAGAGCACAGAGCAAACTAGAGACAGAATGACAGAGCACAGAGCAAACCGGGGAGAGAATGATAGAGCACAGAGCAAACCACGGAGAGAATGACAGAGCACAGAGCAAACCAGGGACAGAATGACAGAGCACAGAGCAAACCAGGGAGAGAATGACAGAGCACAGAGCAAACCAGAGACAGAATGACTGAGCACAGAGCAAACCGGGAGAGAATGACAGAGCACAGAGCAATCCGGGGAGAGAATGACAGAGCACAGAGCAAACCAGGGAGAGAATGACTGAGCACAGAGCAAACCAGGGATAGAATGACAGAGCACAGAGCAAACCGGGGAGAGAATGACAGAGCACAGAGCAAACCAGAGAGAGAATGACAGAGCACAGAGCAAACCAGAGAGAGAATGACAGAGCACAGAGCAAACCAGAGAGTGAATGACAGAGCACAGAGCAAACCAGAGAGAGAATGACTGAGCACAGAGCAAACCGGGGATAGAATGACAGTGCACAGAGCAAACAAGGGAGAGAATGACAGAGCACAGAGCAAACCACGGAGAGAATGACAGAGCACAGAGCAAACCGGGGAGAGAATGACAGAGCACAGAGCAAACCAGAGACTGAATGACAGAGCACAGAGCAAACCAGAGAGAGAATGATAGAGCACAGAGCAAACTGGGGATAGAATGACAGAGCACAGAGCAAACCAGGGAGAGAATGACAGAGCACAGAGCAAACCACGGAGAGAATGACAGAGCACAGAGCAAACCGGGGAGAGAATGACAGAGCACAGAGCAAACCAGAGAGAGAATGACAGAGCACACAGCAAACCAGGGAGAGAAGGACAGAGCACAGAGCAAACCAGGGAGAGAACGACAGAGCACAGAGCAAACCGGGAGAGAATGACAGAGCACAGAGCAAACCGGGGAGAGAATGACAGAGCACAGAGCAAACCAGGGAGAGAATGACAGAGCACAGAGCAAACCGGGGAGAGAATGACAGAGCACAGAGCAAACCAGGGAGAGAATGACAGAGCACAGAGCAAACCAGAGAGAGAATGACAGAGCACAGAGCAAACCGGGGAGAGAATGACAGAGCACAGAGCAAACCAGGGAGAGAATGACAGAGCACAGAGCAAACCAGGGAGAGAATTACTGAACATAGAGCAAACCAGAGAGAGAATGACAGAGCACAGAGCAAACCGGGGAGAGAATGACAGAGCACAGAGCAAACCAGGGAGAGAATGACTGAGCACAGAGCAAACCAGGGAGAGAATGACAGAGCACAGAGCAAACCGGGGAGAGAAAGACAGAGCACAGAGCAAACCAGAGAGAGAATGACAGAGCACAGAGCAAACCAGAGAGAGAATGACAGAGCACAGAGCAAACCAGAGAGTGAATGACAGAGCACAGAGCAAACCAGAGAGAGAATGACTGAGCACAGAGCAAACCGGGGATAGAATGACAGAGCACAGAGCAAACCAGGGAGAGAATGACAGAGCACAGAGCAAACCACGGAGAGAATGACAGAGCACAGAGCAAACCGGGGAGAGAATGACAGAGCACAGAGCAAACCAGAGACAGAATGACAGAGCACAGAGCAAACCAGGGAGAGAATGACAGAGCACACAGCAAACAGTGGAGAGAATGACAGAGCACAGAGCAAACCACGGAGAGAATGACAGAGCACAGAGCAAACCAGGGAGAGAATGACAGAGCACAGAGCAAAACAGGGAGAGAATGCCAGAGCACAGAGCAAACCACGGAGAGAATGACAGAGCACAGAGCAAACCGGGGCGAGAATGACAGAGCACAGAGCAAACCACAGACAGAATGACAGAGCACAGAGCAAACCAGGGAGAGAATGACAGAGCACAGAGCAAACCAGGGAGAGAATGACAGAGCACAGAGCAAACCAGGGAGAGAATGACAGAGCACAGAGCAAACCGGGGAGAGAATGATAGAGCACAGAGCAAACGATGGAGAGAATGACAGAGCACAGAGCAAACCAGAGACAGAATGACAGAGCACAGAGCAAACCGGGGAGAGAATGACAGAGCACAGAGTAAACCAGGGAGAGAATGACAGAGCACAGAGCAAACCAGGGAGAGAATGACAGAGCACAGAGCAAACCAGAGAGAGAATGACAGAGCACAGAGCAAACCAGAGACAGAATGACAGAGCACAGAGCAAACCGGGGAGAGAATGACAGAGCACAGAGTAAACCAGGGAGAGAATGACAGAGCACAGAGCAAACCAGGGAGAGAATGACAGAGCACAGAGCAAACCGGGGAGAGAATGACAGAGCACAGAGCAAACCAGAGAGAGAATTACAGATCACAGAGCAAACCGGGGAGAGAATGACAGAGCACAGAGCAAACCGGGGAGAGAATGACAGAGCACAGAGCAAACCAGGGAGAGAATGACAGAGCACAGTGCAAACCAGGGAGAGAATGACAGAGCACAGAGCAATCCAGGGAGAGAATGACAGAGCACAGAGCAAACCAGAGAGAGAATGACAGAGCACAGAGCAAACCGGGAAGAGAATGACAGAGAACAGAGCAAACCAGTGGGAGAATGACAGAGCACAGAGCAAACCGGGGAGAGAATGACAGAGCACAGAGCAAACCGGGGAGAGAATGACAGAGCACAGAGCAAACCAGGGAGAGAATGACAGAGCACAGAGCAAACTGGGGAGAGAATGACTGAGCACAGAGCAAACCAGGCAGAGAATGACAGAGCGCAGAGCAAACCGGGGAGAGAATGACAGAGCACAGAGCAAACCGGGGAGAGAATGGCAGAGCACAGAGCAAACCGGGGAGAGAATGACAGAGCACAGAGCAAACCGGGGAGAGAATGACAGAGCACAGAGCAAACCAGGGAGAGAATGACAGAGCACAGAGCAAACCAGGGAGAGAATTACTGAACATAGAGCAAACCAGAGAGAGAATGACAGAGCACAGAGCAAACCGGGGAGAGAATGACAGAGCACAGAGCAAACCAGGGAGAGAATGACTGAGCACAGAGCAAACCAGGGAGAGAATGACAGAGCACAGAGCAAACCGGGGAGAGAAAGACAGAGCACAGAGCAAACCAGAGAGAGAATGACAGAGCACAGAGCAAACCAGAGAGAGAATGACAGAGCACAGAGCAAACCAGGGAGAGAATGACAGCGCACAGAGCAAACCAGAGACAGAATGGCTGAGCACAGAGCAAACCACGTAGAGAATGACAGAGCACAGAGCAAACCAGAGAGAGAATTACAGATCACAGAGCAAACCGGGGAGGGAATGACAGAGCACAGAGCAAACCAGGGAGATAATGACAGAGCACAGTGCAAACCAGGGAGAGAATGACAGAGCACAGAGCAATCCAGGGAGAGAATGACAGAGCACAGAGCAAACCAGAGAGAGAATGACAGAGCACAGAGCAAACCGGGAAGAGAATGACAGAGAACAGAGCAAACCAGTGGGAGAATGACAGAGCACAGAGCAAACCGGGGAGAGAATGACAGAGCACAGAGCAAACCGGGGAGAGAATGACAGAGCACAGAGCAAACCAGGGAGAGAATGACAGAGCACAGAGCAAACCGGGGAGAGAATGACAGAGCACAGAGCAAACCAGGGAGAGAATGACAGAGCACAGAGCAAACCAGAGAGAGAATGACAGAGCACAGAGCAAACCGGGGAGAGAATGACAGAGCACAGAGCAAACCAGAGAGAGAATGACAGAGCACAGAGCAAACCACGGAGAGAATGACAGAGCACAGAGCAAACCAGAGAGAGAATGACAGAGCACATGGTTTGGTGTGGTGAGGTGTGGGGTGAGGGGTGTGGAGCAGGGTGGCGAGGGGATGATGTGGTGAGGGGTGGTGAGGGGTGGGGTGAGGTGTGGTGCGGGGTGGGGTGAGGGGTTGGTGAGGGATTTTGAGGGGTGGGTTGAGGGGTGGGGTGAGGGGTGGTGTGGGCTGGGGTGAGGTGTGGTGAGGGGTGGGGTGAGGGTTGGTGAGGGGTGGTGAGGGATGGGGTGAGGGGTGGGGTGAGGGGTGGGGTGAGGGGTGGTGAGGGGTGGTGAGGGATGGGGTGAGGGGTGGGGTGAGGGGTGGGGTGAGGGGTGGTGCGGGTTTGGTGTGGGGTGGTGAGGGGTGGTGATGGGTGGTGAGGGGTGGGGTGAGGTGTGGTGAGGGGTGGGGTGAGGGGTGGTGAGGGGTGGGGTGAGGGATGGTGAGGGGTGGGGTGAGGGATGGTGAGGGGTGGGGTGAGGGATGGGGTGAGGGGTGGTGAGGGGTGGGGTGAGGGGTGGTGAGGGGTGGGGTGAGGGGTGGTGAGGGGTGGTGAGGGGTGGTGAGGGGTGGGGTGAGGGGTGGTGAGGGGTGGGGTGAGGGGTGGGGTGAGGGGTGGGGTGAGGGGTGGTGAGGGGTGTGGTGAGGGGTGGGGTGAGGGGTGGGGTGAAGGATGGGGTGAGGGGTGTGGTGTGGGGTGGTGAGGGGTGGGGTGAGGGGTGGTGAGGGGTGGGGTGAGGGGTGTGGTGAGGGGTGTGGTGAGGGGTGGTGAGGGGTGGGGTGAGGGGTGGTGAGGGGTGTGGTGAGGGGTGGTGAGGGGTGGGGTGAGGGGTGGGGTGAGGGGTGGGTGAGGGGCGGGTTGAGGGGTGGGGTGAGGGGTGGTGAGGGGTGGGGTGAGTGGTGTTGAGGGGTGGGGTGAGGGATGGGGTGAGGGGTGTTGAGGGATGGGGTGAGGGGTGGTGAGGGGTGTGGTGAGGGGTGTGGTGTGGTGTGGTGAGTGGTGGTGCGGGGTTGGTGTGGGGTGGTGAGGGGTGGGGTGAGGGGTGGGGTGAGGGGTTTTGAGGGGTGTGGTGAGGGGTGATGAGGGGTGGGGTGAGGGGTGTTGAGGGGTGGGGTGAGGGGTGTGGTGAGTGGTGGTGCGGGGTTGGTGTGGGGTGGTGAGGGGTGGGGTGAGGGATGGGGTGAGGGGTGGTGAGGGGTGGGGTGAGAGGTGGTGAGGGGTGGGGTGAGGGGTGGTGAGGGGTGTGGTGAGGGGTGGGGTGAGGGATGGGGTGAGGGATGGGGTGAGGGGTGGTGAGGGGTGGGGTGAGGGGTGGTGAGGGGTGTGGTGAGGGGTGGTGTGGGGTGGGGTGAGGTGTGGTGAGGGCTGGGGTGAGGGGTGGTGTGGGGTGGGGTGAGGGGTGGGGTGAGGGGTGGTGAGGGGTGGGGTGAGGGGTGGTGAGGGGTGTGGTGAGGGGTGGTGAGGGGTGTGGTGAGGGGTGTTGAGGGGTGGGGTGAGGGATGGGGTGAGGGGTGGTGAGGGGTGGGGTGAGGGGTGGTGAGGGGTGTGGTGAGGGGTGGTGAGGGGTGTGGTGAGGGGTGGTGAGGGGTGTGGTGAGGGGTGTTGAGGGGTGGGGTGAGGGATGGGGTGAGGGGTGTTGAGGGGTGGGGTGAGGGATGGGGTGAGGGGTGGTGAGGGGTGTGGTGAGGGGTGGTGAGGGGTGTGGTGAGGGGTGTTGAGGGGTGGGGTGAGGGATGGGGTGAGGGGTGGTGAGGGGTGTGGTGAGGGGTGGTGAGGGGTGTGGTGAGGGGTGTTGAGGGGTGGGGTGAGGGGTGGGGTGAGGGGTGGTGAGGGGTGGGGTGAGGTGTGGTGAGGGGTGTGGTGAGGGGTGGTGAGGGGTGTGGTGAGGGGTTGCTGTGGTGAGCACAGTGTGAACCTTCCCGAGTCCGCAGACAGCACAGAATGAGATGTGCGTCATTGCAGATATGCTGAGTGACCCGTACTCATGCTCCTCACCCACACATATCACACACACACATGTCACACATACAGACACACACACGCGGAGGCACAGAGACACAGATACACACAAATACACAGGCAGTCACTGACACACAGACACGAGAAACCAAGCGCGCACACGCACGATAGCAATGACACAGTCAGTGCAGTCACTTGACGATTGCCGACAAAGATCATTGGGGGTAATTCAGCCATTGCTACAGCAGGACACTTCTCCATGAGCCATGGCAGTCACTTCAGCAGCCACACGGTTCCAGACTGTCGGCAACCCACAAATCCAGCATCAGGCCAATTCACAACTCATTTCACGGAGTCCACACAGCTCAGCGTAAAACCAGAATGGAACCATTCATTGAACCATCTCACAGCACAAAAACCTCTCAGAGCACCCTCACCACGACACCCCCTCACCACGACACCCCCTCACCACCGCACCCCCTCACCACGACACCCCCTCACCACAGTACCCCCCTCACCACGACACCCCCTCACCACGACACCCCCTCACCACCGCACCCCCTCACCACGACACCCCCTCACCACAGTACCCCCTCACCACGACACCCCCTCACCACGACACCCCCTCACCACGACACCCCCTCACCACGACACCCCCTCACCACCGCACCCCCTCACCACGACACCCCCTCACCACAGTACCCCCTCACCACGACACACCCTCACCACGACACCCCCTCACCATGACACCCCCTCACCACGACACCCCCTCACCACCGCACCCACTCACAACGACACCCCCTCACCACAGTACCCCCCTCACCATGACACCCCCTCACCACGACACCCCCTCACCACGACACCCCCTCACCACCCCCTCACCATGACACCCCCTCACCACGACACCTCCTCACCTCCTCACCACGACACCCCCTCACCACGACACCCCCTCACCACGACACCCCCTCACCACGACACCTCCTCACCACGCCAACCCCTCACCACGTCAACCCCTCACCACGACACCCCCTCACCACGCCAACTCCTCAACACGCCAACCCCTCACCAAGCCTCCCCCACACCACGCCAACCCCTCACCATGTCGACCCCTCACAACGCCAACCCCTCACCACGACTCCTCCTCACCACGCCAACCCCTCACCACGACACCCCCTCGCCACACCAACCCCTCACCACGACACCCCCTCACCACAACACCCCCTCACCACGACACCCCCTCACCACATCAACCCCTCACCACGACACCCCCTCACCACGACACCCCCTCACCACGACACCCCCTCACCACGACACCCCCTCACCACGACACCCCCTCACCACATCAACCCCTCACCACGACACCCCCTCACCACGACACCCCCTCACCACATCAACCCCTCACCACGACACCCCCTCACCACAACACCCCCTCACCACAACACCCCCTCACCACGACACCCCCTCACCACATCAACCCCTCACCACGACACCCCCTCACCACGACACCCCTCACCACGACACCCCCTCACCACGACACCCCCTCACCACGACACACCCTCACCACGACACACCCTCACCACGACACACCATCACCACGACACCCCCTCACCTCAACACCCCCTCACCACGACACCCCCTCAACACGACACCCCCTCACCACGACACCCCCTCACCACGCCAACCCCTCACCACACCAACCCCTCACCACGACACCCCCTCACCACGACACCCCCTCACCACGACACCCCCTCACCACGCCAACCCCTCACCATGACACCCCCTCAGCACGACACCCCCTCACCACGACACCACCTCACCACGACACCCCCTCACAACGCCAACCCCTCACCACGCCAACCCCTCACCACGACACCCCCTCACCACGCCAATCTCTCACCACGCCAACCCCTCACCACGACACCCCCTCACTGCAGCACCCCCTCACCACGACACCCCCTCACCACGACACACCCTCACCACGACACACCCTCACCACGACACACCATCACCACGACACCCACTCACCTCAACACCCCCTCACCACGACACCCCCTCACCACGACACCCCCTCACCACGACACCCCCTCACCACGCCAACCCCTCACCATGACACCCCCTCAGCACGACACCCCCTCACCACAACACCCCCTCACCACGACACCCCCTCACCACGCCAACCCCTCACCACGACACCCCCTCACCACGACACCCCCTCACCACGACACCCCCTCACCACGCCAACCTCTCACCACGACACCCCCTCACCACGACACCCCCTCACTGCAGCACCCCCTCACCACCACACCCCCTCACCACCACACCCCCTCACCACACCCTCACCACAGCACCCCCTCACCACGCCAACCCCTCACCACGCCAACCCCTCACCACGCCAACCCCTCACCACGACACCCCCTCACCATGCCAACTCCTCAACACGCCAACCCCTCACCACACCTCCCCCACACCACGCCAACCCCTCACCATGTCGACCCCTCACAACGCCAACACCTCACCACGCCAACTCCTCAACACGCCAACCCCTCACCACGACACCCCCACACCACGCCAACCCCTCACCACGACACCCCCTCACCACGACACCCCCTCACCATGACACCCCCTCACCATGACACCCCCTCACCACGACATCCCTTCACCATGCCGACCCCTCACAACGCCAACCCCTCGCAACACCAACCCCTCACCTCGACACCCCCTCACCACGCTGATCCCACATCAGCCTCGTAACATTCCCGTACCAGCCTCCCCGAACAGGCGCCGGAATGTGGCGACTAGGGACAGTAACTTCATTGAAGCCTACTTGTGGCAATAAGCGATTTTCATTTTCATTTCATTTCACAAAGAACAAAGAAATGTACAGCACAGGAACAGGCCCTTCAGCCCTCCAAGCCCGTGCCGACCATGCTGCCCGACTAAACTACAATCTTCTACCCTTCCTGGGTCCGTATCCCTCTATTCCCATCCTATTCATGTATTTGTCAAGATGCCCCTTAAATGTCACTATCGTCCCTGCTTCCACCACCTCTTCCGGTAGCGAGTTCCAGGCACCCACTACCCTCTGCGTAAAAAACTTGCCTCGTACATCTACTCTAAACCTTGCCCCTCTCACCTTAAACCTATGCCCCCTAGTAATTGACCCCTCTACCCTGGGGAAAAGCCTCTGACTATCCACTCTGTCTATGCCCCTCATAATTTTGTAGACCTCTATCAGGTCGCCCCTCAACCTCCTTCGTTCCAGTGAGAACAAACCAAGTTTATTCAACCTCTCCTCATAGCTAACCCACACCAACCCCTCACCACATCACCCCTTCACCATGTGTCACACTCGCCATGTCACACTCTCACCGTGCCACACACTCACCGTGCCACACACTCACCGTGCCTCACACTCACTAGAGAGCAGGATCTCCACTGGGTTCTGGATTATCTCTTACCTTCTTTTTTTGTTGCATCGGACACGCTGTTTGAATGTTTGGGATCTTCAAATTGCGTCTGGAGAAAGAGGACAGAGTTTCTGATTATTAATTCGCATTACCTCACTTGTCAACATTCCTGCAGCCGGGTTCCATAATGAGCAACAGGGGCAACTACATTACATTCCGCACTGTCTGTGTGGAGTCTGCACGCTCGCCCCGTGTCTGTGTGGGTTTCCTCCGGATGCTCCGGTTTCCTCCCACAGTCCAAAGAGGTGCAGGTTAGGTGGATTGGCCGTGATAAAAATTGCCCTGAGAGCCCAAAAAGGTTAGGAGGGGTTACTGGGTTACGGGGTTAGGGGTGTCGATGGGCTGAATGGCCTCCTTCGGCACTGTTTGTTCCATGTTCTATGTTCTATTCCTTCCCCGCCCCCCCCTCCCCCTTCATTTGAACGTTCCGAAAAAGTTCCAACATGAACAATAGTCAGTTGGTTAGTCACTGCTGTAAATTTTGGCGGTCGGAAGATGTCACTCTCGGAATGGTCAATGGCGAAACTCTGGGTTTTCACCTTCTTGCTGACGTCAGCGGTGGTTGCTTTAACCGGCGTTGGCATGGGAACTGGAGGGGGTCTCTGTGCCTGAACAGAGGGATGAGGGGTTGACTTACTCAGCAGTGTCTGCTCGTAGGAAAGTGCTGGCTTGGTAAGGATGAACCTGAATTCTCAACAGGCACCAATTGCAGCGGATGTATTTCCCCAGCCAATAACTGGTCTGTGTGTCTCCTGCAGATAATGTAATCTGAGATCCGGACAGTATAAGACCATAAGACACAGGAGCAGAATTAGGCCACTCGGCCCATCGAGTCTGCTCCGCCATTCAATCATGGCTGGTATTTTCTCATCCCCATTCTCCTGCCTTCTCCCCATAACCCCTGATCCCGACATTGATCAAGAACCTATCGATCTCTGTCGTAAAGACACTCAGTGATTTGGCTTCCAGAGCCTTCTGCGGCAAAGAGTTCCACAGATTCACCACCTTCTGGCTGAAGAAATTCCTCCTCATCTCTGTTTTAAAGGATCCACTCTATCCAGGCCTTGCAGTATCCTGTAAGTTTCAATAAGATCCCCCCTCATCCTTTAAAACCCCAATGATTACAGACCCTGAGTCCTCAACCGTTCCTCATACAACAAGCTCTTCATTCTAGGGATCATTCTTGTGAACCACCTCTGGACCCTTTCCAAGGCCAGCACATCCTTCCTTAGATACGGGGCCCAAAACTGCTGACAATACTCCAAATGGGGTCTGACCTGAGCCTTATACAGCCTCAGAAGTACATTCCTGGTCTTGTATTCTAGCCCTCTCGACGTGAATGCGAACATTGCATTTGCCTTCTTAACTGCCGACTGAACCTGCACGTTAACCTTAAGAGAATCTTGAACAAGGACTCCAAGTCCCTTTTTGCTTCAGATTTCCAAAGCAGTTCCCCATTTAGAAAATAGTCTATGCCTCAATTTCTCCTTCCAAAGTGCATAACCTCACACTTTTCCACATTGTATTTCATTTGCTACTTCATTGCCCACTCTCCTCGCTTGTCCAAGTCCTTCTGCAGCCCCCTTGCTTCCTCAATACTACCTGTCCCTCTACAGATCTTTGTATCATCTGCATACTTAGCTACAGTGCCTTCAGTTCCTTCCTCCAGATCATTAATGTATATTGTGAAATGTTGTGGACCCAGCACCGACCCCTGAGGCACACCACTAGTCACCGGCTGCCATCCTGAAAAAGACCCCTTTATTCCCCACTCTCTGCCTTCTGCCAGTCAGCCAATCCTCTATCCATGGCAGGATCTTACCCTGAGCACCATGGGCTCTTAACTTATTTAACAGTCTCCTATGCGGCACCTTGTCAAAGGCCTTCTGGAAATCTAAATAAATCACGTCCACTGGTTCTCCTTTGTCTAACTTCCTTATTATTTCCTCAAAGAACTATAACTGATTTATCAGACATGACGTCCCCTTGACGAAGCCGTGCTGACTCAGTCCTATTTTATCCTGCACTTCCAAGTACTCCGCGATCTCATCTTTAACAATGGACGCTAAAATCTTACCAATGACCGAAGTCAGGCAAACCGGCCTATAATTTCCCGTCTTCTGCCTCCCTCCCTTCTTAAACAGTGGTGTTACATTCACCACTTTCCAGTCCTCTGGGATCCTTCCTGCCTCCAGTGATTCCTGAAAGATCACCACCAATGCCTCTACAATCTCCTCAGTATCTCTTTTAGAACCCTGGTGTGAAGTCCATCCGGTCCAGGTGATTTATCCACCTTCAGACCTTTCAGTTTTCCCAGAACTGTCTCCTTGGCGATGGCCATGACACTCACCTCTGCCCCATTGTTCTCCTGGAGCTCTGGCATCCCACTGGTGTCTTCCACCGTGAATACTGATGCAAAGTAACTATTCAGTTCCTCTGCCATTTCTTTGTTTCCTATTATTACTTCTCCAGCCACATTTTCCAGTGGTCCAATGTATATTTTTACCTCTCTATTACAATTATTTATATATTGAAAAAAAACTTCCTTTCTTCTTTTTAATCTTGTTTTATATTACAAGCTAGCTTGCACTCATACTTCATCTTCTCCCCCTTGTTGCTGTTTTAATTGTCCTCTGTTCTCTTTTAAAAGATTCACAATCCTCTGGCTTCCCACAAATCCTCGTCACTTTGTATGCATTTTCCATTGCTTTTATGCTCTCCTTGACTTTCCTCCTCAGCCATGTGGCCATGTTCGGTCTGTTCACCCACACTATGGTCCTCATTCTGGTCCCTATTAGCTGCAAGAACCTCAAATCTGTTGCTCAGTTGCTGTGGCTGAGACACCCACACTCCCACTTTCAACATCCTCCTACCTATTTGCCTCACAATCACACCCTCCTGTACCTGACCACAGACCAAATCAGATCACACTAACTGAAGGGATGTGACTGCCTTCCATAACAAAACATCTCAGTAATGATCATCCTCACTGATGTGTCTCAGTGACCGCAGCTCAGCATCCCTGATGTGTCTCAGTGTCCGCAGCTCAGCCTCCCTGATGTGGCTCAGTGTCCGCAGCTCAGTCTCCCTGATGTGTCTCAGTGTCTGCAGCTCAGCCTCCCTGATGGGTCTCAGTGTCCGCAGCTCAGCCTCCCTGATGTGTCTCAGTGTCCGCAGCTCAGCCTCCCTGATGTGTCACAGTGTCCGCAGCTCAGCCGCCCTGATGTGTCTGTGTCCGCAGCTCAGCATCACTGATGTGTCTCAGTGTCCGCAGCTCAGCCTCCCTGATGTGTCTCAGTGTCCGCAGCTCAGCCTCCCTGATGTGTCTGTGTCCGCAGCTCAGCCTCCCTGATGTGTCACAGTGTCCGCAGCTCAGCCGCCCTGATGTGTCTGTGTCCGCAGCTCAGCCTCCCTGATGTGTCGCAGTGTCAGCAGCTCAGCCTCCATGATGCGTCTCAGTGTCCGCAGCTCAGCCTCCCTGATGTGTCTGTGTCCGCAGCTCAGCCGCCCTGATGTGTCTGTGTCCGCAGCTCAGCCTCCCTGATGTGTCACAGTGTCCGCAGCTCAGCCGCCCTGATGTGTCTGTGTCCGCAGCTCAGCATCACTGATGTGTCTCAGTGTCCGCAGCTCAGCCTCCCTGATGTGTCTCAGTGTCCACAGCTCAGCCGCCCTGATGTGTCTGTGTCCGCAGCTCAGTATCACTGATGTGTCTCAGTGTCCGCAGCTCAGCCTCCCTGATGTGTCTCAGTGTCTGCAGCTCAGCCTCCCTGATGTGTCTCTGTGTCCGCAGCTCAGCCTCCCTGATGTCAGTGTCAGCAGCTCAGCCTCCCTGATGTGTTTCACTGACAGCAGATCAGACTCGCTGATGTGTCTCAGTGTCCGCAGCTCAGCCTCCCTAATGTGTTTCAGTGTCCGCAGCTCAGCCTCCCTGATGTGTCTCAGTGTCCACAGCTCAGCCACCCTGATGTGTCTCAGTGTCCACAGCTCAGCCACCCTGATGTGTTTCAGTGTCCGCAGATCAGCCTCACTGATTTGTCGCAGTGTCCGCAGATCAGTCTCCCTGATGTGTCTCAGTGTCCGCAGCTCAGCCTCACTGATGTGTCTGAGTGTCTGCAGCTCAGCCTCCCTAATGTGTCTCAGTGTCCGCTGCTCAGCCTCCCTGATATGTCTCAGTGTCTGCAGCTCAGCCTCCCTGATGTCAGTGTCCGCAGCTCAGCCTCCCTGATATGTCTCAGTGTCCGCAGCTCAGCCTCCCTAATGCGTCTCAGTATCCACAGCTCAGCCACCCTGATGTGTTTCAGTGTCCGCAGATCAGACTCGCTGATGTGTCGCAGTGTCCGCAGATCAGTCTCACTGATGTGTCTCAGTGTCCGCAGATCAGACTCGCTGATGTGTCGCAGTGTCCGCAGATCAGTCTCCCTGATGTGTCGCAGTGTCCGCAGCTCAGCCTCCCTGATGTGTCTCAGTGTCCGCAGCTCAGCCTCACTGATGTGTCGCAGTGTCCGCAGCTCAGCCTCCCTGATGTGTCACAGTGTCCGCAACTCAGTCTCACTGATGTGTCTCAGTGTCCGCAGCTCAGCCTCCCTGATGTGCCTCAGTGTCCGCAGCTCAGCCTCCCTGATGTGTCTCAGTGTCCGCAGCTCAGCCTCCCTGATATGTCTCAGTGTCCGCAGCTCAGCCTCCCTGATGTGTCGCAGTGTCCGCAACTCAGCCTCCCTGATGTGCCTCAGTGTCCGCAGCTCAGCCTCCCTGATGTGCCTCAGTGTCCGCAGCTCAGCCTCCCTGATGTGCCTCAGTGTCCGCTGCACAGCCTCCCTGATGTGCCTCAGTGTCCGCAGCTCAGCCTCCCTGATGTCAGTGCCCGCAGCTCAGCCTCCATGATATGTCTCAGTGTCCGCAGCTCAGCCTCCCTAATGTGTCGCAGTGTCCGCAACTCAGCCTCCCTAATGTGTCTCAGTGTCCACAGCTCAGCCTCCCTGATGTGTCACAGTGTCCGCAGATCAGCCTCCCTGATGTGTCACAGTGTCCGCTGCTCAGCCGTCCTGATGTGTCTCAGTGTCCGCAGCTCAGCCTCCCTAATGTGTCTCAGTGTCCGCAGCTCAGTCTCCCTGATGTGTCGCAGTGTACGCAGCTCAGCCTCCCTGATGTCAGTGTCCGCAGCTCAGTCTCCCTGGTGTGTCACAGTGTCCGCTGCAAAGCTTCCCTGATGTGTCTCAGTGTCCGCAGCTAAGCCTCCCTGCTGTGTCTCAGTGTCCGCAGATCAGCCTCCCTGATGTGTCTCAGTGTCCGCAGCTCAGTCTCCCTGATGTGTCTCAGTGACCGCAGCTCAACCTCCCTGATGTGTCAGTGTCCGCAGCTCAGTCTCCCTGATGTGTCGCAGTGTACGCAGCTCAGCCTCCCTGATGTCAGTGTCCGCAGCTCAGTCTCCCTGGTGTGTCACAGTGTCCGCTGCAAAATTTCCCTGATGTGTCTCAGTGTCCGCAGCTAAGCCTCCCTGCTGTGTCTCAGTGTCCGCAGATCAGCCTCCCTGATGTATCTCAGTGTCCGCAGCTGAGCCTCCCTGATGTGTCTCACTGACCGCAGCTCAACCTCCCTGATCTGTCAGTGTCCGCAGCTCAGTCTCCCTGATGTGTGTCAGTGTCCGCAGCTCAGCCTCCCTGATGTGTCTCAGTGTCCGCAGCTCAGCCTCCCTGATGTGTCTCAGTGTCCGCAGCTCAGTCTCTCTGATGTGTCTCAGTGTCCACAGCTCAGCCTCCATGATGTGTCTCAGTGTCCGCAGCTCAGTCTCTCTGATGTGTCTCAGTGTCCGCAGCTCAGTCTCCCTGATGTGTATCAGTGTCCACAGCTCAGCCTCCCTGATGTGTCTCAGTGTCCGCAGCTCAGCGTCCCTGATGTGTCTCAGTGTCCGCAGCTCAGTCTCCCTGATGTGTCTCAGTGTCCGCAGCTCAGCCTCCCTGATGTGTCTCAGTTTCCGCAGCTGAACCTCACTGATGTGTCTCAGTGTCCGCAGCTCAGCCACCATGATGTGTCTCAGTGTCCGCAGCTCAGCCTCCATGATGTGTCTCAGTGTCCGCAGCTCAGCCTCCCTGATGTGTCTCAGTGTCCGCAGCTCAGCCTCCCTGATGTGTCTCAGTGTCCGCAGCTCAGCCTCACTGATGTGTCTCAGTGTCCGCAGCTCAGCCTCCCTGATGTGTCTCAGTGTCCGCAGCTCAGCCTCGCTGATGTATCTCAGTGTCCGCAGCTCAGCCTCCCTGATGGGTCTCAGTGTCTGCAGCTCAGCCTCCCTGATGTGTCTCAGTGTCTGCAGCTCAGTCTCCCGGATGTCAGTGTCCGCAGCTCAGTCTCCCTGATGTGTTTCAGTGTCTGCAGCTCAGCCTCCCTGATGTGTCTCAGTGTCCGCAGCTCAGCCTCCCTGATGTCTTTCAGTGTCTGCAGCTCACCCACACTGATGTGTTTCAGTGTCCGCCGCTCAGCCTCCCTGATGTGTCACAGTGTCCGCAGCTCAGTCTCCCTGATGTGCCTCAGTGTCCGCAACTCAGCCTCCCTGATGTGTCGCAGTGTCCGCAGATCAGTCTCCCTGATGTGTTTCAGTGTCCGCAGCTCACCCACACTGATGTGCCTCAGTGTCCGCAGCTCAGCCTCCCTGATGTGTTTCAGTGTCCGCAGCTCAGCCTCCCTGATGTGTCGCAGTGTCCGCAGATCAGTCTCCCTGATGTGTTTCAGTGTCCGCCGCTCAGCCTCCCTGATGTGTCACACTGTCCGCAGCTCAGCCTCCCTGATGTGCCTCAGTGTCCGCAGCTCAGCCTCCCTGATGGGTCTCAGTGTCTGCAGCTCAGCCTCCCTGATGTGTCTCAGTGTCTGCAGCTCAGTCTCCCGGATGTCAGTGTCCGCAGCTCAGTCTCCCTGATGTGTTTCAGTGTCTGCAGCTCAGCCTCCCTGATGTGTCTCAGTGTCCGCAGCTCAGCCTCCCTGATGTCTTTCAGTGTCTGCAGCTCACCCACACTGATGTGTTTCAGTGTCCGCCGCTCAGCCTCCCTGATGTGTCACAGTGTCCGCAGCTCAGTCTCCGTGATGTGCCTCAGTGTCCGCAACTCAGCCTCCCTGATGTGTCGCAGTGTCCGCAGATCAGTCTCCCTGATGTGTTTCAGTGTCCGCAGCTCACCCACACTGATGTGCCTCAGTGTCCGCAGCTCAGCCTCCCTGATGTGTTTCACTGTCCGCAGCTCAGCCTCCCTGATGTGTCGCAGTGTCCGCAGATCAGTCTCCTGATGTGTTTCAGTGTCCGCAGATCAGTCTCCCTGATGTGTCTCAGTGTCCGCAGCTCAGCCTCCCTAATGTGTCTCAGTGTCCGCTGCTCAGCCTCCCTGATGCGTCGCAGTGTCCGCAGCTCAGTCTCCCTGATGTGTCACAGAGTCCGCAGCACAGCCTCTCTGTGATGTCTTTTGTGTCCGCAGCTCAGTCTCCCTGATGTGTCTCAGTGTCCGCAGCTCAGCCTTCCTGATGTGTCGCAGTGTCCGCAACTCAGTCTCACTGATGCGTTTCAGTGTCCGCAGCTCAGCCACCCTGATGTGCCTCAGTGTCCGCAGCTCAGCCTCCCTGATGTGTCGCAGTGTCCGCAGCTCAGCCTCACTGATGTGTCGCAGTGTCCGCAGCTCAGCCTCACTGATGTGTCTCAGTGTCTGCAGATCAGCCTCCCTAATGTGTCTCAGTGTCCGCTGCTCAGCCTCCCTGATATGTCTCAGTGTCTGCAGCTCAGCCTCCCTGATGTCAGTGTCCGCAGCTCAGCCTCCCTGATGTGTTTCTGTGTCCACAGCTCAGCATCCCTGATGTGTCTCAGTGTCCTCAGCTCAGCCTCCCTAATGTGTCTCAGTGTCCTCAGCTCAGCCTCCCTAATGTGTAACAGTGTCCGCAGCTCAGCCTCCCTGTTGTTTCACAGTGTCCGCAGCTCAGCCTCCCTGATGTGTCACAGTGTCCGCAGCTCAGCCTCCCTGATGTGTCACAGTGTCCGCTGCTCAGCCTCCCTGATGTCTCTCAGTGTCCGCAGCTCAGCCTCCCTAATGTGTCTCAGTGTGCGCAGCTCAGTCTCCCTGGTGTGTCACAGTGTCCGCTGCAAAGCTTCCCTGATGTGTCTCAGTGTCCGCAGCTAAGCCTCCCTGCTGTGTCTCAGTGTCCGCAGCTAAGCCTCCCTGATGTGTCTCAGTGTCCGCAGCTCAGCCTCCCTGATGTGTCTCAGTGTCCGCAGATCAGCCCCACTGATGTATCTCAGTGTCCGCACCTCAGCCTCCCTAATGTGTCTCAGTGACCGCAGCTCAACCTCCCCGGTGTGTCAGTGTCCGCAGCTCAGTCTCTCTGATGTGTCTCAGTGTCCGCTGCTCAGCCTCCCTGATGTGTCATAGTGTCCGCAGCACAGCCTCCCTGATGTGTCTCAGTGTCCGCAGCTCAGTCTCCCTGATGTGTCTCAGTGTCCGCAGCTCAGCCTCCATGATGTGTCACAGAGTCCGCAGCTCAGCCTCCATGATGTGTCTCAGTGTCCGCTGCTCAGCCTCCCTGATATGTCTCAGTGTCTGCAGCTCAGCCTCCCTGATGTCAGTGTCCGCAGCTCAGCCTCCCTGATGTGTTTCTGTGTCCACAGCTCAGCCTCCCTGATGTGTCTCAGTGTCCTCAGCTCAGCCTCCCTAATGTGTCACAGTGTCCGCATCTCAGCCTCCCTGTTGTTTCACAGTGTCCGCACCTCAGCCTCCCTGATGTGTCACAGTGTCCGCAGATCAGCGTCCCTGATGTGTCACAGTGTCCGCTGCTCAGCCTCCCTGATGTCTCTCAGTGTCCGCAGCTCAGCCTCCCTAATGTGTCTCAGTGTCCGCAGCTCAGTCTCCCTGATGTGTCGCAGTGTACGCAGCTCAGCCTCCCTGATGTCAGTGTCCGCAGCTCAGTCTCCCTGGTGTGTCACAGTGTCCGCTGCAAAGCTTCCCTGATGTGTCTCAGTGTCCGCGGCTAAGCCTCCCTGCTGTGTCTCAGTGTCCGCAGATCAGCCTCCCTGATGTGTCTCAGTGTCCGCAGCTCAGTCTCTCTGATGTGTCTCAGTGTCCACAGCTCAGCCTCCATGATGTGTCTCAGTGTCCGCAGCTCAGTCTCTCTGATGTGTCTCAGTGTCCGCAGCTCAGTCTCCCTGATGTGTATCAGTGTCCACAGCTCAGCCTCCCTGATGTGTCTCAGTGTCCGCAGCTCAGCGTCCCTGATGTGTCTCAGTGTCCGCAGCTCAGTCTCCCTGATGTGTCTCAGTGTCCGCAGCTCAGCCTCCCTGATGTGTCTCAGTTTCCGCAGCTGAACCTCACTGATGTGTCTCAGTGTCCGCAGCTCAGCCACCATGATGTGTCTCAGTGTCCGCAGCTCAGCCTCCATGATGTGTCTCAGTGTCCGCAGCTCAGCCTCCCTGATGTGTCTCAGTGTCCGCAGCTCAGTCTCTCTGATGTGTCTCAGTGTCCACAGCTCAGCCTCCATGATGTGTCTCAGTGTCCGCAGCTCAGTCTCTCTGATGTGTCTCAGTGTCCGCAGCTCAGTCTCCCTGATGTGTATCAGTGTCCGCAGCTCAGTCTCCCTGATGTGTCTCAGTGTCCGCAGCTCAGCCTCCCTGATGTGTCTCAGTTTCCGCAGCTGAACCTCACTGATGTGTCTCAGTGTCCGCAGCTCAGCCACCATGATGTGTCTCAGTGTCCGCAGCTCAGCCTCCATGATGTGTCTCAGTGTCCGCAGCTCAGCCTCCCTGATGTGTCTCAGTGTCCGCAGCTCAGCCTCCCTGATGTGTCTCAGTGTCCGCAGCTCAGCCTCACTGATGTGTCTCAGTGTCCGCAGCTCAGCCTCCCTGATGTGTCTCAGTGTCCGCAGCTCAGCCTCGCTGATGTATCTGAGTGTCCGCAGCTCAGCCTCCCTGATGTGTCTCAGTGTCCGCAGCTCAGCCTCCCTGATGTGTCTCAGTGTCCGCAGCTCAGCGTCCCTGATGTGTCTCAGTTTCCGCAGCTGAACCTCACTGATGTGTCTCAGTGTCCGCAGCTCAGCCACCATGATGTGTCTCAGTGTCCGCAGCTCAGCCTCCATGATGTGTCTCAGTGTCCGCAGCTCAGCCTCCCTGATGTGTCTCAGTGTCCGCAGCTCAGTCTCTCTGATGTGTCTCAGTGTCCACAGCTCAGCCTCCATGATGTGTCTCAGTGTCCGCAGCTCAGTCTCTCTGATGTGTCTCAGTGTCCGCAGCTCAGTCTCCCTGATGTGTATCAGTGTCCGCAGCTCAGTCTCCCTGATGTGTCTCAGTGTCCGCAGCTCAGCCTCCCTGATGTGTCTCAGTTTCCGCAGCTGAACCTCACTGATGTGTCTCAGTGTCCGCAGCTCAGCCACCATGATGTGTCTCAGTGTCCGCAGCTCAGCCTCCATGATGTGTCTCAGTGTCCGCAGCTCAGCCTCCCTGATGTGTCTCAGTGTCCGCAGCTCAGCCTCCCTGATGTGTCTCAGTGTCCGCAGCTCAGCCTCACTGATGTGTCTCAGTGTCCGCAGCTCAGCCTCCCTGATGTGTCTCAGTGTCCGCAGCTCAGCCTCGCTGATGTATCTGAGTGTCCGCAGCTCAGCCTCCCTGATGGGTCTCAGTGTCTGCAGCTCAGCCTCCCTGATGTGTCTCAGTGTCTGCAGCTCAGTCTCCCGGATGTCAGTGTCCGCAGCTCAGTCTCCCTGATGTGTTTCAGTGTCTGCAGCTCAGCCTCCCTGATGTGTCTCAGTGTCCGCAGCTCAGCCTCCCTGATGTCTTTCAGTGTCTGCAGCTCACCCACACTGATGTGTTTCAGTGTCCGCCGCTCAGCCTCCCTGATGTGTCACAGTGTCCGCAGCTCAGTCTCCCTGATGTGCCTCAGTGTCCGCAACTCAGCCTCCCTGATGTGTCGCAGTGTCCGCAGATCAGTCTCCCTGATGTGTTTCAGTGTCCGCAGTTCACCCACACTGATGTGCCTCAGTGTCCGCAGCTCAGCCTCCCTGATGTGTTTCAGTGTCCGCAGCTCAGCCTCCCTGATGTGTCGCAGTGTCCGCAGATCAGTCTCCCTGATGTGTTTCAGTGTCCGCCGCTCAGCCTCCCTGATGTGTCACAGTGTCCGCAGCTCAGCCTCCCTGATGTGCCTCAGTGTCCGCAGCTCAGCCTCCCTGATGTGTTTCAGTGTCCGCAGCTCAGCCTCCCTGATGTGTCGCAGTGTCCGCAGATCAGTCTCCCTGATGTGTCTCAGTGTCCGCAGCTCAGCCTCCCTAATGTGTCTCAGTGTCCGCTGCTCAGCCTCCCTGATGCGTCGCAGTGTCCGCAGCTCAGTCTCCCTGATGTGTCACAGAGTCCGCAGCACAGCCTCTCTGTGATGTCATTTGTGTCCGCAGCTCAGTCTCCCTGATGTGTCTCAGTGTCCGCACCTCAGCCTCCATGATGTGTCTCAGTGTCTGCAGCTCAGCCTCACTGATGTGTCTCAGTGTCCGCAGCTCAGCCTCCCTGATGTGTCTCAGTGTCCGCAGCTCAGCCTCGCTGATGTATCTCAGTGTCCGCAGCTCAGCATCCCTGATGGGTCTCAGTGTCTGCAGCTCAGCCTCCCTGATGTGTCTCAGTGTCTGCAGCTCAGTCTCCCGGATGTCAGTGTCCGCAGCTCAGTCTCCCTGATGTGTTTCAGTGTCTGCAGCTCAGCCTCCCTGATGTGTCTCAGTGCCCGCAGCTCAGCCTCCCTGATGTCTTTCAGTGTCTGCAGCTCACCCACACTGATGTGTTTCAGTGTCCGCCGCTCAGCCTCCCTGATGTGTCACAGTGTCCGCAGCTCAGTCTCCCTGATGTGCCTCAGTGTCCGCAGCTCAGCCCCCTGATGTGTTTCAGTGTCCGCAGCTCAGCCTCCCTGATGTGTCGCAGTGTCCGCAGATCAGTCTCCCTGATGTGTTTCACTGTCCGCAGCTCAGCCTCCCTGATGTGTCGCAGTGTCCGCAGATCAGTCTCCCTGATGTGTTTCAGTGTCCGCCGCTCAGCCTCCCTGATGTGTCACAGTGTCCGCTGCTCAGCCTCCCTGATGTGCCTCAGTGTCCGCAGCTCAGCCTCCCTGATGTGTTTCAGTGTCCGCAGCTCAGCCTCCCTGATGTGTCGCAGTGTCCGCAGATCAGTCTCCCTGATGTGTCTCAGTGTCCGCAGCTCAGCCTCCCTAATGTGTCTCAGTGTCCGCTGCTCAGCCTCCCTGATGCGTCGCAGTGTCCGCAGCTCAGTCTCCCTGATGTGTCACAGAGTCCGCAGCACAGCCTCTCTGTGATGTCTTTTGTGTCCGCAGCTCAGTCTCCCTGATGTGTCTCAGTGTCCGCAGCTCAGCCACCATGATGTGTCTCAGTGTCCGCAGCTCAGCCTCCATGATGTGTCTCAGTGTCCGCAGCTCAGCCTCCCTGATGTGTCTCAGTGTCCGCAGCTCAGTCTCTCTGATGTGTCTCAGTGTCCACAGCTCAGCCTCCATGATGTGTCTCAGTGTCCGCAGCTCAGTCTCTCTGATGTGTCTCAGTGTCCGCAGCTCAGTCTCCCTGATGTGTATCAGTGTCCACAGCTCAGCCTCCCTGATGTGTCTCAGTGTCCGCAGCTCAGCGTCCCTGATGTGTCTCAGTGTCCGCAGCTCAGTCTCCCTGATGTGTCTCAGTGTCCGCAGCTCAGCCTCCCTGATGTGTCTCAGTTTCCGCAGCTGAACCTCACTGATGTGTCTCAGTGTCCGCAGCTCAGCCACCATGATGTGTCTCAGTGTCCGCAGCTCAGCCTCCATGATGTGTCTCAGTGTCCGCAGCTCAGCCTCCCTGATGTGTCTCAGTGTCCGCAGCTCAGCCTCCCTGATGTGTCTCAGTGTCCGCAGCTCAGCCTCGCTGATGTATCTCAGTGTCCGCAGCTCAGCCTCCCTGATGGGTCTCAGTGTCTGCAGCTCAGCCTCCCTGATGTGTCTCAGTGTCTGCAGCTCAGTCTCCCGGATGTCAGTGTCCGCAGCTCAGTCTCCCTCATGTGTTTCAGTGTCTGCAGCTCAGCCTCCCTGATGTGTCTCAGTGTCCGCAGCTCAGCCTCCCTGATGTCTTTCAGTGTCTGCAGCTCACCCACACTGATGTGTTTCAGTGTCCGCCGCTCAGCCTCCCTGATGTGTCACAGTGTCCGCAGCTCAGTCTCCCTGATGTGCCTCAGTGTCCGCAACTCAGCCTCCCTGATGTGTCGCAGTGTCCGCAGATCAGTCTCCCTGATGTGTTTCAGTGTCCGCAGTTCACCCACACTGATGTGCCTCAGTGTCCGCAGCTCAGCCTCCCTGATGTGTTTCAGTGTCCGCAGCTCAGCCTCCCTGATGTGTCGCAGTGTCCGCAGATCAGTCTCCCTGATGTGTTTCAGTGTCCGCCGCTCAGCCTCCCTGATGTGTCACAGTGTCCGCAGCTCAGCCTCCCTGATGTGCCTCAGTGTCCGCAGCTAAGCCTCCCTGATGTGTTTCAGTGTCCGCAGCTCAGCCTCCCTGATGTGTCGCAGTGTCCGCAGATCAGTCTCCCTGATGTGTCTCAGTGTCCGCAGCTCAGCCTCCCTAATGTGTCTCAGTGTCCGCTGCTCAGCCTCCCTGATGCGTCGCAGTGTCCGCAGCTCAGTCTCCCTGATGTGTCACAGAGTCCGCAGCACAGCCTCTCTGTGATGTCTTTTGTGTCCGCAGCTCAGTCTCCCTGATGTGTCTCAGTGTCCGCACCTCAGATCCATGATGTGTCTCAGTGTCTGCAGTTCAGCCTCACTGATGTGTCTCAGTGTCCGCAGCTCAGCCTCCCTGATGTGTCTCAGTGTCCGCAGCTCAGCCTCGCTGATGTATCTCAGTGTCCGCAGCTCAGCCTCCCTGATGGGTCTCAGTGTCTGCAGCTCAGCCTCCCTGATGTGTCTCAGTGTCTGCAGCTCAGTCTCCCGGATGTCAGTGTCCGCAGCTCAGTCTCCCTGATGTGTTTCAGTGTCTGCAGCTCAGCCTCCCTGATGTGTCTCAGTGTCCGCAGCTCAGCCTCCCTGATGTCTTTCAGTGTCTGCAGCTCACCCACACTGATGTGTTTCAGTGTCCGCCGCTCAGCCTCCCTGATGTGTCACAGTGTCCGCAGCTCAGTCTCCCTGATGTGCCTCAGTGTCCGCAGCTCTGCCCCCTGATGTGTTTCAGTGTCCGCAGCTCAGCCTCCCTGATGTGTCGCAGTGTCCGCAGATCAGTCTCCCTGATGTGTTTCACTGTCCGCAGCTCAGCCTCCCTGATGTGTCGCAGTGTCCGCAGATCAGTCTCCCTGATGTGTTTCAGTGTCCGCCGCTCAGCCTCCCTGATGTGTCACAGTGTCCGCAGCTCAGCCTCCCTGATGTGCCTCAGTGTCCGCAGCTCAGCCTCCCTGATGTGTTACAGTGTCCGCAGCTCAGCCTCCCTGATGTGTCGCAGTGTCCGCAGATCAGTCTCCCTGATGTGTCTCAGTGTCCGCAGCTCAGCCTCCCTAATGTGTCTCAGTGTCCGCTGCTCAGCCTCCCTGATGCGTCGCAGTGTCCGCAGCTCAGTCTCCCTGATGTGTCACAGAGTCCGCAGCACAGCCTCTCTGTGATGTCTTTTGTGTCCGCAGCTCAGTCTCCCTGATGTGTCTCAGTGTCCGCACCTCAGCCTCCATGATGTGTCTCAGTGTCTGCAGCTCTGCCTCCCTAATGTGTCTCAGTGTCCGCTGCTCAGCCTCCCTGATGTGTCTCAGTGTCCGCAGCTCAGCCTCCCTGGTGTATCTCAGTGTCCGCAGCTCAGCCTCCCTGATGGGTCTCAGTGTCTGCAGCTCAGCCTCCCTGATGTGTCTCAGTGTCTGCGGCTCAGCCTACCTGATGTCAGTGTCCGCAGCTCAGTCTCCCTGATGTGTTTCAGTGTCCGCAGATGTGTTTCGGTGTCCGCAGCTCAGCCTCCCTGATGTGTCACAGTGTCCGCAGCTCAGTCTCCCTGTTGTTTCACAGTGTCCGCCTCTCAGCCTCCCTGATGTGTCACAGTGTCCGCAGCTCAGCCGCCCTGATGTGTCACAGTGTCCGCTGCTCAGCCTCCCTGATGTGTCTCAGTGTCCGCAGCTCAGCCTCCCTGATGTGTCACAGTGTCCGCTGCTCAGCCTCCCTGATGTCTCTCAGTGTCCGCAGCTCAGCCTCCTTAATGTGTCTCAGTGTGCGCAGCTCAGTCTCCCTGATGTGTCGCAGTGTACGCAGCTCAGCCTCCCTGATGTCAGTGTCCGCAGCTCAGGCTCCCTGGTGTGTCACAGTGTCCGCTGCACAGCCTCCCTGATGTGTCTCAGTGTCCGCAGCTCAGCCTCCCTGATGTGTCACAGTGTCCGCAGCTCAGCCTCCCTGATGTGTCGCAGTGTACGCAGCTCAGCCTCCCTGATGTCAGTGTCCGCAGCTCAGTCTCCCTGGTGTGTCACAGTGTCCGCTGCTCAGCCTCCCTGATATGTCTCAGTGTCTGCAGCTCAGCCTCCCTGATGTCAGTGTCCGCAGCTCAGCCTCCCTGATGTGTTTCTGTGTCCAAAACTCAGCCTCCCTGATGTGTCTCAGTGTCCTCAGCTCAGCCTCCCTAATGTGTCACAGTGTCCGCATCTCAGCCTCCCTGTTGTTTCACAGTGTCCGCAGCTCAGCCTCCCTGATGTGTCACAGTGTCCGCAGATCAGCGTCCCTGATGTGTCACAGTGTCCGCTGCTCAGCCTCCCTGATGTCTCCCAGTGTCCGCAGCTCAGCCTCCCTAATGTGTCTCAGTGTCCGCAGCTCAGTCTCCCTGATGTGTCGCAGTGTACGCAGCTCAGCCTCCCTGATGTCAGTGTCCGCAGCTCAGTCTCCCTGGTGTGTCACAGTGTCCGCTGCAAAGCTTCCCTGATGTGTCTCAGTGTCCGCAGCTAAGCCTCCCTGCTGTGTCTCAGTGTCCGCAGATCAGCCTCCCTGATGTGTCTCAGTGTCCGCACCTCAGCCTCCCTGATGTGTCTCAGTGTCCGCAGCTCAGATTCCCTGATGTGTCTCAGTGTCCGCAGCTGAGCCTCCCTGATGTGTCTCAGTGACCGCAGCTCAACCTCCCTGATGTGTCAGTGTCCGCAGCTCAGTCTCTCTGATGTGTCTCAGTGACCGCAGCTCAACCTCCCTGATGTGTCTCAGTGTCCGCTGCTCAGCCTCCCTGATGTGTCTCAGTGTCCGCAGCTCAGCCTCCCTGATGTGTCTCAGTGACCGCAGCTCAACCTCCCTGATGTGTCAGTGTCCGCAGCTCAGTCCCTCTGATGTGTCTCAGTGACCGCAGCTCAACCACCCTGATGTGGCTCAGTGTCCGCAGCTCAGCCTCCCTGATGTGTCTCAGTGTCCGCAGCTCAGTCTCCCTGATGTGTGTCAGGGTCCGCAGCTCAGTCTCTCTGATGTGTCTCAGTGTCCGCAGCTCAGTCTCCCTGATGTGTATCAGTGTCCACAGCTCAGCCTCCCTGATGTGTCTCAGTGTCCGCAGCTCAGCGTCCCTGATGTGTCTCAGTGTCCGCAGCTCAGCCTCCCTGATGTGTCTCAGTGTCCGCAGCTGAGCCTCCCTGATGTGTCTCAGTGTCCGCAGCTCAGCCACCATGATGTGTCTCAGTGTCCGCAGCTCAGCCTCCATGATGTGTCTCAGTGTCCGCAGCTCAGCATCCCTGATGTGTCTCAGTGTCCGCAGCTCAGCCTCCCTGATGTGTCTCAGTGTCCGCAGCTCAGCCTTACTGATGTGTCTCTGTGTCCGCAGCTCAGCCTCCCTGATGTGTCTCAGTGTCCGCAGCTCTGCCTCCCTGATGTGTCTCTGTGTCCGCAGCTCAGCCTCGCTGATGTATCTCAGTGTCCGCAGCTCAGCCTCCCTGATGGGTCTCAGTGTCTGCAGCTCAGCCTCCCTGATGTGTCTCAGTGTCTGCAGCTCAGTCTCCCGGATGTCAGTGTCCGCAGCTCAGTCTCCCTGATGTGTTTCAGTGTCTGCAGCTCAGCCTCCCTGATGTGTCTCAGTGTCCGCAGCTCAGCCTCCCTGATGTCTTTCAGTGTCTGCAGCTCACCCACACTGATGTGTTTCAGTGTCCGCCGCTCAGCCTCCCTGATGTGTCACAGTGTCCGCAGCTCAGTCTCGCTGATGTGCCTCAGTGTCCGCAGCTCAGCCCCCTGATGTGTTTCAGTGTCCGCAGCTCAGCCTCCCTGATGTGTCGCAGTGTCCGCAGATCAGTCTCCTTGATGTGTTTCAGTGTCCGCAGCTCACCCACACTGATGTGTCACAGTGTCCGCAGCTCAGCCTCCCTGATGTGCCTCAGTGTCCGCAGCTCAGCCTCCCTGATGTGTTTCAGTGTCCGCAGCTCAGCCTCCCGGATGTGTCGCAGTGTCCGCAGATCAGTCTCCCTGATGTGTTTCAGTGTCCGCCGCTCAGCCTCCCTGATGTGTCACAGTGTCCGCAGCTCAGCCTCCCTGATGTGCCTCAGTGTCCGCAGCTCAGCCTCCCTGATGTGTTTCAGTGTCCGCAGCTCAGCCTCCCTGATGTGTCGCAGTGTCCGCAGATCAGTCTCCCTGATGTGTCTCAGTGTCCGCAGCTCAGCCTCCCTAATGTGTCGCAGTGTCCGCAGCTCAGTCTCCCTGATGTGTCACAGAGTCCGCAGCACAGCCTCTCTGTGATGTCTTTTGTGTCCGCAGCTCAGTCTCCCTGATGTGTCTCAGTGTCCGCACCTCAGCCTCCATGATGTGTCTCAGTGTCTGCAGTTCAGCCTCCCTAATGTGTCTCAGTGTCCGCTGCTCAGCCTCCCTGATGTGTCTCAGTGTCCGCAGCTCAGCCTCCCTGGTGTATCTCAGTGTCCGCAGCTGAGCCTCCCTGATGGGTCTCAGTGTCTGCAGCTCAGCCTCCCTGATGTGTCTCAGTGTCTGCGGCCCAAACTCCCTCATGTCAGTGTCCGCAGCTCAGTCTCCCTGATGTGTTTCAGTGTTCGCAGATGTGTTTCAGTGTCCGCAGCTCAGCCTCCCTGATGTGTCACAGTGTCCGCTGCTCAGCCTCCCTGATGTCTCTCAGTGTCCGCAGCTCAGCCTCCCTGATGTGTCACAGTGTCCGCAGCTCAGCCTCCCTGTAGTTTCACAGTGTCCGCAGCTCAGCCTCCCTGATGTGTCACAGTGTCCGCTGCTCAGCCTCCCTTATGTGTCTCAGTGTCCGCAGCTCAGCCTCCCTGATGTGTCACAGTGTCCGCTGCTCAGCCTCCCTGATGTCTCTCAGTGTCCGCAGCTCAGCCTCCCTGATGTGTCTCAGTGTCCGCAGCTCAGCCTCCTTAATGTGTCTCAGTGTGCGCAGCTCAGTCTCCCTGATGTGTCACAGTGTACGCAGCTCAGCCTCCCTGATGTCAGTGTCCGCAGCTCAGTCTCCCTGGTGTGTCACAGTGTCCGCTGCACAGCCTCCCTGATGTGTCTCAGTGTCCGCAGCTCAGCCTCCCTGATGTGTCACAGTGTCCGCAGCTCAGCCTCCCTGATGTGTCTCAGTGTCCGCAGCTCACCCTCCCTGATGTGTGTCAGTGTACGCAGCTCAGCCTCCCTGATGTCAGTGTCCGCAGCTCAGTCTCCCTGGTGTGTCACAGTGCCCGCAGCTCAGCCTCCCTGATGTGTTTCAGTGTCCGCCTATCAGCCTCCCTGATGTGTCACAGTGTCCGCAGCTCAGCCTCCCTAATGTGTTTCAGTGTCCGCAGCTCAGCCTCCCTGATGTGTTTCAGTGTCCGCAGCTCCGTCTCCCTGATGTATCACAGTGTCCGCAGCTCAGCCTCCCTGATGTGTCTCCGTGTCCGCAGCTCAGCCTCCCTGATGTGTTTCAGTGTCCGCAGCTCAGCCTCCCTGATGTGTTTCAGTGTCCGCAGCTCAGCCTCCCTGATGTATCTCCGTGTCCGCAGCGCAGCCTCCCTGATGTGTCACAGTGTCCGCAGCTCAGCCTCCCTAATGTGTTTCAGTGTCCGCAGCTCAGCCTCCCTGATGTGTCTCAGTATCCACAGCTCAGCCACCCTGATGTGTTTCAGTGTCCGCAGATCGGTCTCCCTGATGTGTCTCAGTGTCCGCAGCTCAGCCTCACTGATGTGTCTGAGTGTCTGCAGCTCAGCCTCCCTAATGTGTCTCAGTGTCCGCTGCTCAGCCTCCCTGATGTGTCGCAGTGTCCGCAGCTCAGTCTCCCTGATGTGTCTCAGTGTCCGCAGCTCAGCCTCCCTGATGTGTCTCAGTGTCTGCTGCTCAGCCTCCCTAATGTGTCTCAGTGTCCGCTGCTCAGCCTCCCTGATATGTCTCAGTATCCGCAGCTCAGCCTCCCTGATGTCAGTGTCCGCAGCTCAGCCTCCCTGATGTGTTTATGTGTCCACAGCTCAGCCTCCCTGATGTGTCTCAGTGTCCGCAGCTCAGCCTCCCTGATGTGCCTCAGTGTCCGCAGCTCAGCCTCCCTGATGTGTCGCAGTGTCCGCAGCTCAGCCTCACTGATGTGTCGCAGTGTCCGCAGCTCAGTCTCACTGATGTGTCTCAGTGTCCGCAGCTCAGCCTCCCTGATATGTCTCAGTGTCCGCTGATCAGTCTCACTGATGTGTCGCAGTGTCCGCAGCTCAGCCTCCCTGATGTGTCGCAGTGTCCGCAACTCAGTCTCACTGATGCGTTTCAGTTTCCGCAGCTCAGCCACCCTGATGTGCCTCAGTGTCCGCAGCTCAGCCTCCCTGATGTGTCGCAGTCTCCGCAGCTCAGCCTCACTGATGTGTCGCAGTGTCCGCAGCTCAGCCTCACTGATGTGTCTCAGTGTCTGCAGATCAGCCTCCCTAATGTGTCTCAGTGTCCGCTGCTCAGCCTCCCTGATATGTCTCTGTGTCTGCAGCTCAGCCTCCCTGATGTCAGTGTCCGCAGCTCAGCCTCCCTGATGTGTTTCTGTGTCCACAGCTCAGCCTCCCTGATGTGTCTCAGTGTCCTCAGCTCAGCCTCCCTAATGTGTCTCAGTGTCCTCAGCTCAGCCTCCCTAATGTGTAACAGTGTCCGCAGCTCAGCCTCCCTGTTGTTTCACAGTGTCCGCAGCTCAGCCTCCCTGATGTGTCACAGTGTCCGCAGCTCAGCCTCCCTGATGTGTCACAGTGTCCGCTGCTCAGCCTCCCTGATGTCTCTCAGTGTCCGCAGCTCAGCGTCCCTAATGTGTCGCAGTGTACGCAGCTCAGCCTCCCTGATGTCAGTGTCCGCAGCTCAGTCTCCCTGGTGTGTCACAGTGTCCGCTGCAAAGCTTCCCTGATGTGTCTCAGTGTCCGCAGCTAAGCCTCCCTGCTGTGTCTCAGTGTCCGCAGCTCAGCCTCCCTGATGTGTCTCAGTGTCCGCAGATCAGCCCCACTGATGTATCTCAGTGTCCGCACCTCAGCCTCCCTAATGTGTCTCAGTGACCGCAGCTCAACCTCCCCGGTGTGTCAGTGTCCGCAGCTCAGTCTCTCTGATGTGTCTCAGTGTCCGCTGCTCAGCCTCCCTGATGTGTCATAGTGTCCGCAGCACAGCCTCCCTGATGTGTCTCAGTGTCCGCAGCTCAGTCTCCCTGATGTGTCTCAGTGTCCGTAGCTCAGCCTCCATGATGTGTCACAGAGTCCGCAGCTCAGCCTCCATGATGTGTCTCAGTGTCCGCTGCTCAGCCTCCCTGATATGTCTCAGTGTCTGCAGCTCAGCCTCCCTGATGTCAGTGTCCGCAGCTCAGCCTCCCTGATGTGTTTCTGTGTCCACAGCTCAGCCTCCCTGATGTGTCTCAGTGTCCTCAGCTCAGCCTCCCTAATGTGTCGCAGTGTCCGCAGCTCAGCCTCCCTGATGTGTCACAGTGTCCGCAGATCAGCCTCCCTGATGTGTCTCAGTGTCCGCAGCTCAGCCTCCCTGATGTGTCACAGTGTCCGCAGATCAGCCTCCCTGATGTGTCTCAGTGTCCGCAGCTCAGTCTCCTTAATGTGTCTCAGTGTGCGCAGCTCAGTCTCCCTGATGTGTCGCAGTGTACGCAGCTCAGCCTCCCTGATGTCAGTGTCCGCAGCTCAGTCTCCCTGGTGTGTCACAGTGTCCGCTGCACAGCCTCCCTGATGTGTCTCAGTGTCCGCAGCTCAGCCTCCCTGATGTGTCACAGTGTCCGCAGCTCAGCCTCCCTGATGTGTCTCAGTGTCCGCAGCTCACCCTCCCTGATGTGTGTCAGTGTACGCAGCTCAGCCTCCCTGATGTCAGTGTCCGCAGCTCAGTCTCCCTGGTGTGTCACAGTGCCCGCAGCTCAGCCTCCCTGATGTGTTTCAGTGTCCGCCTATCAGCCTCCCTGATGTGTCACAGTGTCCGCAGCTCAGCCTCCCTAATGTGTTTCAGTGTCCGCAGCTCAGCCTCCCTGATGTGTTTCAGTGTCCGCAGCTCCGTCTCCCTGATGTATCACAGTGTCCGCAGCTCAGCCTCCCTGATGTGTCTCCGTGTCCGCAGCTCAGCCTCCCTGATGTGTTTCAGTGTCCGCAGCTCAGCCTCCCTGATGTGTTTCAGTGTCCGCAGCTCAGCCTCCCTGATGTATCTCCGTGTCCGCAGCTCAGCCTCCCTGATGTGTCACAGTGTCCGCAGCTCAGCCTCCCTAATGTGTTTCAGTGTCCGCAGCTCAGCCTCCCTGATGTGTCTCAGTATCCACAGCTCAGCCACCCTGATGTGTTTCAGTGTCCGCAGATCGGTCTCCCTGATGTGTCTCAGTGTCCGCAGCTCAGCCTCACTGATGTGTCTGAGTGTCTGCAGCTCAGCCTCCCTAATGTGTCTAAGTGTCCGCTGCTCAGCCTCCCTGATGTGTCGCAGTGTCCGCAGCTCAGTCTCCCTGATGTGTCTCAGTGTCCGCAGCTCAGCCTCCCTGATGTGTCTCAGTGTCTGCTGCTCAGCCTCCCTAATGTGTCTCAGTGTCCGCTGCTCAGCCTCCCTGATATGTCTCAGTATCCGCAGCTCAGCCTCCCTGATGTCAGTGTCCGCAGCTCAGCCTCCCTGATGTGTTTATGTGTCCACAGCTCAGCCTCCCTGATGTGTCTCAGTGTCCGCAGCTCAGCCTCCCTGATGTGCCTCAGTGTCCGCAGCTCAGCCTCCCTGATGTGTCGCAGTGTCCGCAGCTCAGCCTCACTGATGTGTCGCAGTGTCCGCAGCTCAGTCTCACTGATGTGTCTCAGTGTCCGCAGCTCAGCCTCCCTGATATGTCTCAGTGTCCGCAGATCAGTCTCACTGATGTGTCGCAGTGTCCGCAGCTCAGCCTCCCTGATGTGTCGCAGTGTCCGCAACTCAGTCTCACTGATGCGTTTCAGTTTCCGCAGCTCAGCCACCCTGATGTGCCTCAGTGTCCGCAGCTCAGCCTCCCTGATGTGTCGCAGTGTCCGCAGCTCAGCCTCACTGATGTGTCGCAGTGTCCGCAGCTCAGCCTCACTGATGTGTCTCAGTGTCTGCAGATCAGCCTCCCTAATGTGTCTCAGTGTCCGCTGCTCAGCCTCCCTGATATGTCTCAGTGTCTGCAGCTCAGCCTCCCTGATGTCAGTGTCCGCAGCTCAGCCTCCCTGATGTGTTTCTGTGTCCACAGCTCAGCCTCCCTGATGTGTCTCAGTGTCCTCAGCTCAGCCTCCCTAATGTGTCTCAGTGTCCTCAGCTCAGCCTCCCTAATGTGTAACAGTGTCCGCAGCTCAGCCTCCCTGTTGTTTCACAGTGTCCGCAGCTTAGCCTCCCTGATGTGTCACAGTGTCCGCAGATCAGCCCCACTGATGTATCTCAGTGTCCGCAGCTCAGCCTCCCTGATGTGTCGCAGTGTCCGCAACTCAGTCTCACTGATGCGTTTCAGTTTCCGCAGCTCAGCCACCCTGATGTGCCTCAGTGTCCGCAGCTCAGCCTCCCTGATGTGTCGCAGTGTCCGCAGCTCAGCCTCACTGATGTGTCGCAGTGTCCGCAGCTCAGCCTCACTGATGTGTCTCAGTGTCTGCAGATCAGCCTCCCTAATGTGTCGCAGTGTCCGCAACTCAGTCTCACTGATGCGTTTCAGTTTCCGCAGCTCAGCCACCCTGATGTGCCTCAGTGTCCGCAGCTCAGCCTCCCTGATGTGTCGCAGTGTCCGCAGCTCAGCCTCACTGATGTATCGCAGTGTCCGCAGCTCAGCTTCCCTGATGTCAGTGTCCGCAGCTCAGTCTCCCTGGTGTGTCACAGTGTCCGCTGCAAAGCTTCCCTGATGTGTCTCAGTGTCCGCAGCTAAGCCTCCCTGCTGTGTCTCAGTGTCCGCAGCTCAGCCTCCCTGATGTGTCTCAGTGTCCGCAGATCAGCCCCACTGATGTATCTCAGTGTCCGCACCTCAGCATCCCTAATGTGTCTCAGTGACCGCAGCTCAACCTCCCCGGTGTGTCAGTGTCCGCAGCTCAGTCTCTCTGATGTGTCTCAGTGTCCGCAGCTCAGCCTCCATGATGTGTCTCAGTGTCCGCTGCTCAGCCTCCCTGATATGTCTCAGTGTCTGCAGCTCAGCCTCCCTGATGTCAGTGTCCGCAGCTCAGCCTCCCTGATGTGTTTCTGTGTCCACAGCTCAGCCTCCCTGATGTGCCTCAGTGTCCGCAGCTCAGCCTCCCTGATGTGTCGCAGTGTCCGCAGCTCAGCCTCACTGATGTGTCGCAGTGTCCGCAGCTCAGTCTCACTGATGTGTCTCAGTGTCCGCAGCTCAGCCTCCCTGATATGTCTCAGTGTCCGCAGATCAGTCTCACTGATGTGTCGCAGTGTCCGCAGCTCAGCCTCCCTGATGTGTCGCAGTGTCCGCAACTCAGTCTCACTGATGCGTTTCAGTTTCCGCAGCTCAGCCACCCTGATGTGCCTCAGTGTCCGCAGCTCAGCCTCCCTGATGTGTCGCAGTGTCCGCAGCTCAGCCTCACTGATGTGTCGCAGTGTCCGCAGCTCAGCCTCACTGATGTGTCTCAGTGTCTGCAGATCAGCCTCCCTAATGTGTCTCAGTGTCCGCTGCTCAGCCTCCCTGATATGTCTCAGTGTCTGCAGCTCAGCCTCCCTGATGTCAGTGTCCGCAGCTCAGCCTCCCTGATGTGTTTCTGTGTCCACAGCTCAGCCTCCCTGATGTGTCTCAGTGTCCTCAGCTCAGCCTCCCTAATGTGTCTCAGTGTCCTCAGCTCAGCCTCCCTAATGTGTAACAGTGTCCGCAGCTCAGCCTCCCTGTTGTTTCACAGTGTCCGCAGCTCAGTCTCTCTGATGTGTCTCAGTGTCCGCAGCTCAGCCTCCATGATGTGTCTCAGTGTCCGCTGCTCAGCCTCCCTGATATGTCTCAGTGTCTGCAGCTCAGCCTCCCTGATGTCAGTGTCCGCAGCTCAGCCTCCCTGATGTGTTTCTGTGTCCACAGCTCAGCCTCCCTGATGTGCCTCAGTGTCCGCAGCTCAGCCTCCCTGATGTGTCGCAGTGTCCGCAGCTCAGCCTCACTGATGTGTCGCAGTGTCCGCAGCTCAGTCTCACTGATGTGTCTCAGTGTCCGCAGCTCAGCCTCCATGATGTGTCACAGAGTCCGCAGCTCAGCCTCCATGATGTGTCTCAGTGTCCGCTGCTCAGCCTCCCTGATATGTCTCAGTGTCTGCAGCTCAGCCTCCCTGATGTCAGTGTCCGCAGCTCAGCCTCCCTGATGTGTTTCTGTGTCCACAGCTCAGCCTCCCTGATGTGTCTCAGTGTCCTCAGCTCAGCCTCCCTAATGTGTCGCAGTGTCCGCAGCTCAGCCTCCCTGATGTGTCACAGTGTCCGCAGATCAGCCTCCCTGATGTGTCTCAGTGTCCGCAGCTCAGCCTCCCTGATGTGTCACAGTGTCCGCAGATCAGCCTCCCTGATGTGTCACAGTGTCCGCTGCTCAGCCTCCCTGATGTCTCTCAGTGTCCGCAGCTCAGTCTCCCTGATGTGTCGCAGTGTATGCAGCTCAGCCTCCCTGATGTCAGTGTCCGCAGCTCAGTCTCCCTGGTGTGTCACAGTGTCCGCAGCTAAGCCTCCCTGATGTGTCTCAGTGTCCGCAGATCAGCCCCACTGATGTGTCTCAGTGTCCTCAGCTCAGCCTCCCTAATGTGTCGCAGTGTCCGCAGCACAGCCTCCCTGATGTGTCGCAGTGTCCGCAGCTCAGTCTCTCTGATGTGTCTCAGTGTCCGCTGCTCAGCTTCCCTGATGTGTCGCAGTGTCCGCAGCTCAGTCTCTCTGATGTGTGTCAGTGTCCGCAGCTCAGCCTCCCTTATGTGTCTCAGTGTCCGCAGCTCAGCCTCCATGATGCGTCTCAGTGTCCGCAGCTCAGCCTCCCTGATGTGTCTCAGTGTCCGCAGCTCAGCCTCCCTGATGTGTCTCAGTGTCCGCAGCTCAGCCTCACTGATGTGTCTCAGTGTCCGCAGCTCAGCCTCCCGGATATGTCTCCGTGTCCGCAGCTCAGCCTCCCTGATGTATCTCAGTGTCCGCAGCTCAGCCTCCCTGATGTGTCTCAGTGTCTGCAGCTCAGCCTCCCTGATGGGTCTCAGTGTCCGCAGCTCAGACTCCCTGATGTGTCTCAGTGTGCGCAGCTCAGCCTCCCTGATGTATCTCAGTGTCCGCAGCTCAGCCTCCCTGATGTGCCGCAGTGTCCGCAGCTCAGCCTCCCTGATGTGTCTCAGTGTCCGCAGCTCAGCCTCCCTGATGTGTCTCAGTGTCCGCAGCACAGCCTCGCTGATGTGTCTCAGTGTCCGCAGCTCAGCCTCCCTGATGTGTCTCAGTGTCCGCAGCTCAGCCTCCCTGATGTGTCTCAGTGTCCGCGGCTCAGCCCCCCTGATTTGCCACAGTGTCCGCAGCTCAGCCTCCCTGATGTGCCTCAGTGTCCGCAGCTCAGCCTCCCTGATGTCTCCCACTGTCCGCAGCTCAGCCTCCCTGATGTGTCGCAGTGTCCGCAGCACAGTCTCCCTAATATATCTCAGTGTGCACACCTCAGCCTCCCTGATGTGTCTCAGTGTCCGCAGCTCAGCCTCCCTGATGTGTCTCAGTGTCTGCAGCTCAGCCTCCCTGATGTCAGTGTCCGCAGCTCAGCCTCCCTGATGTGTCTCAGTGTGCGCAGCTCAGCCTCCCTGATGTATCTCAGTGTCCGCAGCTCAGCCTCCCTGATGTGTCTCAGTGTCCGCAGCTCAGCCTCCCTGATGTGTCTCAGTGTCCGCAGCACAGCCTCGCTGATGTGTCTCAGTGTCCGCAGCTCAGCCTCCCTGATGTGTCTCAGTGTCCGCAGCTCAGCCTCCCTGATGTGTCGCAGTGTCCGCAGCTCAGCCTCCCTGATGTGTCTCACTGTGCGCAGCTCAGCCTCCCTGATGTGTCTCAGTGTCTGCAGCTCATCCTCCCTGATGTGTCCCAGTGTCCGCAGCTCAGCCTCCCTGATGTGTCTCACTGTGCGCAGCTCAACCTCCCTGATGGGTCTCAGTGTCTGCAGCTCAGCCTCCCTGATGGGTCTCAGTTTCCGCAGCTCAGCCTCACTATTGTGTCTCAGTGTCCACAGCTCAGTCTCCCTCATGTATCGCAGTGTCCGCAGCTCAGCCTCCCTGATGTCAGTGTCCGCAACTCAGTCTCCCTGATGTGTCACAGTGTCCGCAGCTGTCCTCCCTGAAGTGCCTCAGTGTCCGCAGCTCAGCCTCCCTGATGTCTCCCAGTGTCCGCAGCTCAGCCTTCCTGATATGTCTCAGTGTCTGCAGCTCAGCCTCCCTGATGTGTCTCAGTGTCCGCAGCTCAGCCTCCCTGATGTGTCACACTGTCCGCAGCTCAGTCTCCCTGATGTGTCACACTGTCCGCAGCTCAGCCTCCATGATGTGTCTCAGTGTCCGCTGCTCAGCCTTCCTGATATGTCTCAGTGTCTGCAGCTCAGCCTCCCTGATGTCAGTGTCCGCAGCTCAGCCTCCCTGATGTGTTTCTGTGTCCACAGCTCAGCCTCCCTGATGTGTCTCAGTGTCCTCAGCTCAGCCTCCCTAATGTGTCTCAGTGTCCGCAGCTCAGCCTCCCTGATGGGTCTCAGTTTCCACAGCTCAGCCTCCCTGATGTGTCTCAGTGTCCTCAGCTCAGCCTCCCTAATGTGTCTCAGTGTCTGCAGCTCAGCCTCCCTGATGTATCGCAGTGTCCGCAGCTCAGCCTCCCTGATGTCAGTGTCCGCAACTCAGTCTCCCTGATGTGTCACAGTGTCCGCAGCTGTCCTCCCTGAAGTGCCTCAGTGTCCGCAGCTCAGCCTCCCTGATGTCTCCCAGTGTCCGCAGCTCAGGCTCCCTGATGTGTGTCAGTGTCCGCAGCTCAGCCTCCCTGATGGGTCTCAGTGTCTGCAGCTCAGCCTCCCTGATGTGTCTCAGTGTCCGCAGCTGAGCCTCACTGATGTGTCTCAGTGTCTGCAGCTCAGCGTCCCTGATGTGTCGCAGTGTCCGCAGCTCAGCCTCCCTGATGGGTCTCAGTTTCCGCAGCTCAGCCTCGCTATTGTGTCTCAGTGTCCACAGCTCAGTCTCCCTGATGTATCGCAGTGTCCGCAGCTCAGCCTCCCTGATGGGTCTCAGTTTCCGCAGCTCAGCCTCGCTATTGTGTCTCAGTGTCCACAGCTCAGTCTCCCTGATGTATCGCAGTGTCCGCAGCTCAGCCTCCCTGATGTCAGTGTCCACAGCTCAGTCTCCCTGCTGTGTCACTGTGTCCGCAGCTCAGCCTCCGTGAAGTGCCTCAGTTTCCGCAGCTCAGCCTCCCTGATGTCTCCCAGTGTCCGCAGCTCAGGCTCCCTGATGTGTCTCAGTGTCCGCGGCTCAGCCCCCCTGATTTGCCACAGTGTCCGCAGCTCAGCCCCCCTGATTTGCCACAGTGTCCGCAGCTCAGGCTCCCTGATGTGTCTCAGTGTCCGCGGCTCAGCCCCCCTGATTTGCCACAGTGTCCGCAGCTCAGCCTCCCTGATGTGTCGCAGTGTCCGCAGCTCAGTCTCCCTAATATATCTCAGTGTGCACACCTCAGCCTCCCTGATGGGTCTCAGTTTCCGCAGCTCAGCCTCGCTATTGTGTCTCAGTGTCCACAGCTCAGTCTCCCTGATGTATCGCAGTGTCCGCAGCTCAGCCTCCCTGATGTGTCTCAGTGTCCGCAGCTCAGCTTCCCTGATGTCAGTGTCCACAGCTCAGTCTCCCTGTTGTATCGCAGTGTCCACAGCTCAGTCTCCCTGATGTATCGCAGTGTCCGCAGCTCAGCCTCCCTGATGTCAGTGTCCACAGCTCAGTCTCCCTGATGTGTCACTGTGTCCGCAGCTCAGCCTCCGTGAAGTGCCTCAGTTTCCGCAGCTCAGCCTCCCTGATGTCTCCCAGTGTCCGCAGCTCAGGCTCCCTGATGTGTCTCAGTGTCCGCGGCTCAGCCCCCCTGATTTGCCACAGTGTCCGCAGCTCAGCCTCCCTGATGTGCCTCAGTGTCCGCAGCTCAGCCTCCCTGATGTCTTCCACTGTCCGCAGCTCAGCCTCCCTGATGTGTCGCAGTGTCCGCAGCTCAGCCTCCCTGATGTGTCTCAGTGTCCGCAGCTCAGTCTCCCTGATGTGTCTCAGTGTCCGCAGCTCAGCCTCCATGATGTGTCACAGAGTCCGCAGCTCAGCCTCCATGATGTGTCTCAGTGTCCGCTGCTCAGCCTCCCTGATATGTCTCAGTGTCTGCAGCTCAGCCTCCCTGATGTCAGTGTCCGCAGCTCAGCCTCCCTGATGTGTTTCTGTGTCCACAGCTCAGCCTCCCTGATGTGTCTCAGTGTCCGCAGCTCAGCCTCCCTAATGTGTCTCAGTGTCCGCAGCTCAGTCTCCCTGGTGTGTCACAGTGTCCGCAGCTAAGCCTCCCTGATGTGTCTCAGTGTCCGCAGATCAGCCCCACTGATGTATCTCAGTGTCCGCACCTCAGCCTCCCTAATGTGTCTCAGTGTCCGCAGCTCAGTCTCCCTGGTGTGTCACAGTGTCCGCAGCTAAGCCTCCCTGATGTGTCTCAGTGTCCGCAGATCAGCCCCACTGATGTATCTCAGTGTCCGCACCTCAGCCTCCCTAATGTGTCTCAGTGTCCGCAGCTAAGCCTCCCTGATGTGTCTCAGTGTCCGCAGATCAGCCCCACTGATGTATCTCAGTGTCCGCACCTCAGCCTCCCTGATGTGTCTCAGTGTCCGCACCTCAGCCTCCCTAATGTGTCTCAGTGTCCGCTGCTCAGCCTCCCTGATATGTCTCAGTGTCTGCAGCTCAGCCTCCCTGATGTCAGTGTCCGCAGCTCAGCCTCCCTGATGTGTTTCTGTGTCCGCAGCTCAGTCTCTCTGATGTGTCTCAGTGTCCGCTGCTCAGCCTCCCTGATGTGTCGCAGTGTCCGCAGCTCAGTCTCTCTGATGTGTCTCAGTGTCCGCTGCTCAGCCTCCCTGATGTGTGTCAGTGTCCGCAGCTCAGCCTCCCTGATGTGTCTCATTGTCCGCAGCTCAGCCTCCATGATGCGTCTCAGTGTCCGCAGCTCAGCCTCCCTGATGTGTCTCATTGTCCGCAGCTCAGCCTCCCTGATGTGTCTCATTGTCCGCAGCTCAGCCTCCATGATGCGTCTCAGTGTCCGCAGCTCAGCCTCCATGATGCGTCTCAGTGTCCGCAGCTCAGCCTCCCTGATGTGTCTCATTGTCCGCAGCTCAGCCTCCCTGATGTGTCTCAGTGTCCGCAGCTCAGCCTCCCTGATGTGTCTCATTGTCCGCAGCTCAGCCTCCCTGATGTGTCTCAGTTTCCGCAGCTCAGCCTCCCTGATGTCTCCCAGTGTCCGCAGCTCAGGCTCCCTGATGTGTCTCAGTGTCCGCGGCTCAGCCCCCCTGATTTGCCACAGTGTCCGCAGCTCAGCCTCCCTGATGTGCCTCAGTGTCCGCAGCTCAGCCTCCCTGATGTCTTCCACTGTCCGCAGCTCAGCCTCCCTGATGTGTCTCAGTGTCCGCGGCTCAGCCCCCCTGATTTGCCACAGTGTCCGCAGCTCAGCCTCCCTGATGTGCCTCAGTGTCCGCAGCTCAGCCTCCCTGATGTCTTCCACTGTCCGCAGCTCAGCCTCCCTGATGTGTCGCAGTGTCCGCAGCTCAGCCTCCCTGATGTGTCTCAGTGTCCGCAGCTCAGTCTCCCTGATGTGTCTCAGTGTCCGCAGCTCAGCCTCCATGATGTGTCACAGAGTCCGCAGCTCAGCCTCCATGATGTGTCTCAGTGTCCGCTGCTCAGCCTCCCTGATATGTCTCAGTGTCTGCAGCTCAGCCTCCCTGATGTCAGTGTCCGCAGCTCAGCCTCCCTGATGTGTTTCTGTGTCCACAGCTCAGCCTCCCTGATGTGTCTCAGTGTCCGCAGCTCAGCCTCCCTAATGTGTCTCAGTGTCCGCAGCTCAGTCTCCCTGGTGTGTCACAGTGTCCGCAGCTAAGCCTCCCTGATGTGTCTCAGTGTCCGCAGATCAGCCCCACTGATGTATCTCAGTGTCCGCACCTCAGCCTCCCTAATGTGTCTCAGTGTCCGCAGCTCAGTCTCCCTGGTGTGTCACAGTGTCCGCAGCTAAGCCTCCCTGATGTGTCTCAGTGTCCGCAGATCAGCCCCACTGATGTATCTCAGTGTCCGCACCTCAGCCTCCCTAATGTGTCTCAGTGTCCGCAGCTAAGCCTCCCTGATGTGTCTCAGTGTCCGCAGATCAGCCCCACTGATGTATCTCAGTGTCCGCACCTCAGCCTCCCTGATGTGTCTCAGTGTCCGCACCTCAGCCTCCCTAATGTGTCTCAGTGTCCGCTGCTCAGCCTCCCTGATATGTCTCAGTGTCTGCAGCTCAGCCTCCCTGATGTCAGTGTCCGCAGCTCAGCCTCCCTGATGTGTTTCTGTGTCCGCAGCTCAGTCTCTCTGATGTGTCTCAGTGTCCGCTGCTCAGCCTCCCTGATGTGTCGCAGTGTCCGCAGCTCAGTCTCTCTGATGTGTCTCAGTGTCCGCTGCTCAGCCTCCCTGATGTGTGTCAGTGTCCGCAGCTCAGCCTCCCTGATGTGTCTCATTGTCCGCAGCTCAGCCTCCATGATGCGTCTCAGTGTCCGCAGCTCAGCCTCCCTGATGTGTCTCATTGTCCACAGCTCAGCCTCCCTGATGTGTTTCTGTGTCCGCAGCTCAGTCTCTCTGATGTGTCTCAGTGTCCGCTGCTCAGCCTCCCTGATGTGTCGCAGTGTCCGCAGCTCAGCCTCCCTGATGTGTCTCATTGTCCGCAGCTCAGCCTCCCTGATGTGTCTCAGTGTCCACAGCTCAGTCTCCTTGATGTGTCACTGTGTCCGCAGCTCAGCCTCCGTGAAGTGCCTCAGTTTCCGCAGCTCAGCCTCCCTGATGTCTCCCAGTGTCCGCAGCTCAGGCTCCCTGATGTGTCTCAGTGTCCGCGGCTCAGCCCCCCTGATTTGCCACAGTGTCCGCAGCTCAGCCTCCCTGATGTGCCTCAGTGTCCGCAGCTCAGCCTCCCTGATGTCTTCCACTGTCCGCAGCTCAGCCTCCCTGATGTGTCGCAGTGTCCGCAGCACAGTCTCCCTAATATATCTCAGTGTGCACACCTCAGCCTCCCTGATGTGTCTCAGTGTCCGCAGCTCAGCCTCCCTGATGTGTCTCAGTGTCTGCAGCTCAGCCTCCCTGATGTCAGTGTCCGCAGCTCAGCCTCCCTGATGTGTCACACTGTCCGCAGCTCAGTCTCCCTGATGTGTCTCAGTGTCCGCAGCTCAGCCTCCATGATGTGTCACAGAGTCCGCAGCTCAGCCTCCATGATGTGTCTCAGTGTCCGCTGCTCAGCCTCCCTGATATGTCTCAGTGTCTGCAGCTCAGCCTCCCTGATGTCAGTGTCCGCAGCTCAGCCTCCCTGATGTGTTTCTGTGTCCACAGCTCAGCCTCCCTGATGTGTCTCAGTGTCCGCAGCTCAGCCTCCCTAATGTGTCACAGTGTCCGCAGCTCAGCCTCCCTGTTGTTTCACAGTGTCCGCAGCTCAGCCTCCCTGATGTGTCACAGTGTCCGCAGATCAGCCTCCCTGATGTGTCACAGTGTCCGCTGCTCAGCCTCCCTGATGTCTCTCAGTGTCCGCAGCTCAGCCTCCCTAATGTGTCACAGTGTCCGCAGCTCAGTCTCCCTGATGTGTCGCAGTGTACGCAGCTCAGCCTCCCTGATGTCAGTGTCCGCAGCTCAGTCTCCCTGGTGTGTCACAGTGTCCGCAGCTAAGCCTCCCTGATGTGTCTCAGTGTCCGCAGATCAGCCCCACTGATGTATCTCAGTGTCCGCACCTCAGCCTCCCTAATGTGTCTCAGTGACCGCAGCTCAACCTCCCCGGTGTGTCAGTGTCCGCAGCTCAGTCTCTCTGATGTGTCTCAGTGTCCGCTGCTCAGCCTCCCTGATGTGTCGCAGTGTCCGCAGCTCAGTCTCTCTGATGTGTCTCAGTGTCCGCTGCTCAGCCTCCCTGATGTGTGTCAGTGTCCGCAGCTCAGCCTCCCTGATGTGTCTCATTGTCCGCAGCTCAGCCTCCATGATGCGTCTCAGTGTCCGCAGCTCAGCCTCCCTGATGTGTCTCATTGTCCGCAGCTCAGCCTCCATGATGCGTCTCATTGTCCGCAGCTCAGCCTCCATGATGCGTCTCAGTGTCCGCAGCTCAGCCTCCCTGATGTGTCTCAGTGTCCGCAGCTCAGCCTCACTGATGTATCTCAGTGTCCGCAGCTCAGCCTCCCTGATGTGTCTCAGTGTCTGCAGCTCAGCCTCCCTGATGGGTCTCAGTGTCCGCAGCTCAGACTCCCTGATGTGTCTCAGTGTGCGCAGCTCAGCCTCCCTGATGTATCTCAGTGTCCGCAGCTCAGCCTCCCTGATGTGTCTCAGTGTCCGCAGCTCAGCCTCCCTGATGTGTCTCAGTGTCTGCAGCTCAGCCTCCCTGATGGGTCTCAGTGTCCGCAGCTCAGACTCCCTGATGTGTCTCAGTGTGCGAAGCTCAGCCTCCCTGATGTATCTCAGTGTCCGCAGCTCAGCCTCCCTGATGTGTCTCAGTGTCCGCAGCTCAGCCTCCCTGATGTGTCTCAGTGTCCGCAGCTCAGCCTCCCTAATGTGTCTCAGTGTCCGCAGCACAGCCTCGCTGATGTGTCACAGTGTTCGCAGCTCAGCCTCCCTGATGTGTCTCAGTGTCCGCAGCACAGCCTCCCTGATGTGTCGCAGTGTCCGCAGCTCAGCCTCCCTGATGTGTCTCACTGTGCGCAGCTCAGCCTCCCTGATATGTCTCAGTGTCTGCAGCTCAGCCTCCCTGATGTCAGTGTCCGCAGCTCAGCCTCCCTGATGTGTTTCTGTGTCCACAGCTCAGCCTCCCTGATGTGTCTCAGTGTCCGCAGCTCAGCCTCCCTAATGTGTCACAGTGTCCGCAGCTCAGCCTCCCTGTTGTTTCACAGTGTCCGCAGCTCAGCCTCCCTGATGTGTCACAGTGTCCGCAGATCAGCCTCCCTGATGTGTCACAGTGTCCGCTGCTCAGCCTCCCTGATGTCTCTCAGTGTCCGCAGCTCAGCCTCCCTAATGTGTCACAGTGTCCGCAGCTCAGTCTCCCTGATGTGTCGAAGTGTACGCAGCTCAGCCTCCCTGATGTCAGTGTCCGCAGCTCAGTCTCCCTGGTGTGTCACAGTGTCCGCAGCTAAGCCTCCCTGATGTGTCTCAGTGTCCGCAGATCAGCCCCACTGATGTATCTCAGTGTCCGCACCTCAGCCTCCCTAATGTGTCTCAGTGACCGCAGCTCAACCTCCCCGGTGTGTCAGTGTCCGCAGCTCAGTCTCTCTGATGTGTCTCAGTGTCCGCTGCTCAGCCTCCCTGATGTGTCGCAGTGTCCGCAGCTCAGTCTCTCTGATGTGTCTCAGTGTCCGCTGCTCAGCCTCCCTGATGTGTGTCAGTGTCCGCAGCTCAGCCTCCCTTATGTGTCTCATTGTCCGCAGCTCAGCCTCCATGATGCGTCTCAGTGTCCGCAGCTCAGCCTCCCTGATGTGTCTCATTGTCCGCAGCTCAGCCTCCATGATGCGTCTCATTGTCCGCAGCTCAGCCTCCATGATGCGTCTCAGTGTCCGCAGCTCAGCCTCCCTGATGTGTCTCAGTGTCCGCAGCTCAGCCTCACTGATGTATCTCAGTGTCCGCAGCTCAGCCTCCCTGATGTGTCTCAGTGTCTGCAGCTCAGCCTCCCTGATGGGTCTCAGTGTCCGCAGCTCAGACTCCCTGATGTGTCTCAGTGTGCGCAGCTCAGCCTCCCTGATGTATCTCAGTGTCCGCAGCTCAGCCTCCCTGATGTGTCTCAGTGTCCGCAGCTCAGCCTCCCTGATGTGTCTCAGTGTCTGCAGCTCAGCCTCCCTGATCGGTCTCAGTGTCCGCAGCTCAGACTCCCTGATGTGTCTCAGTGTGCGAAGCTCAGCCTCCCTGATGTATCTCAGTGTCCGCAGCTCAGCCTCCCTGATGTGTCTCAGTGTCCGCAGCTCAGCCTCCCTGATGTGTCTCAGTGTCCGCAGCTCAGCCTCCCTGATGTGTCTCAGTGTCCGCAGCACAGCTTCGCTGATGTGTCACAGTGTTCGCAGCTCAGCCTCCCTGATGTGTCTCAGTGTCCGCAGCACAGCCTCCCTGATGTGTCGCAGTGTCCGCAGCTCAGCCTCCCTGATGTGTCTCACTGTGCGCAGCTCAGCCTCCCTGATGTGTCTCAGTGTCTGCAGCTCAGCCTCCCTGATGTGTCCCAGTGTCCGCAGCTCAGCCTCCCTGATGGGTCTCAGTGTCTGCAGCTCAGCCTCCCTGATGGGTCTCAGTTTCCGCAGCTCAGCCTCACTATTGTGTCTCAGTGTCCACAGCTCACTCTCCCTGATGTGTCTCAGTGTCCGCAGCTCAGCCTCCCTGATGTCAGTGTCCGCAGCTCAGACTCCCTGATGTGTCTCAGTGTGCGAAGCTCAGCCTCCCTGATGTATCTCAGTGTCCGCAGCTCAGCCTCCCTGATGTGTCTCAGTGTCCGCAGCTCAGCCTCCCTGATGTGTCTCAGTGTCCGCAGCTCAGCCTCCCTGATGTGTTTCTGTGTCCACAGCTCAGCCTCCCTGATGTGTCTCAGTGTCCTCAGCTCAGCCTCCCTAATGTGTCTCAGTGTCTGCAGCTCAGCCTCCCTGATGTATCGCAGTGTCCGCAGATCAGCCTCCCTGATGTCAGTGTCTGCAACTCAGTCTTCCTGATGTGTCACAGTGTCCGCAGCTGTCCTCCCTGAAGTGCCTCAGTGTCCGCAGCTCAGCCTCCCTGATGTCTGCCAGTGTCCGCAGCTCAGGCTCCCTGATGTGTGTCAGTGTCCGCAGCTCAGCCTCCCTGATGGGTCTCAGTGTCTGCAGCTCAGCCTCCCTGATGTGTCTCAGTGTCTGCAGCTCAGTCTCCCGGATGTCAGTGTCCGCAGCTCAGCCTCCCTGATGTCTCCCAGTGTCCGCAGCTGAGCCTCACTGATGTGTCTCACTGTGCGCAGCTCAGCGTCCCTGATGTGTCGCAGTGTCCGCAGCTCAGCCTCCCTGATGGGTCTCAGTTTCCGCAGCTCAGCCTCGCTATTGTGTCTCAGTGTCCACAGCTCAGTCTCCCTGATGTATCGCAGTGTCCGCAGCTCAGCTTCCCTGATATCAGTGTCCACAGCTCAGTCTCCCTGTTGTATCGCAGTGTCCACAGCTCAGCCTCCCCGATGTATCGCAGTGTCCGCAGCTCAGCCTCCCTGATGTCAGTGTCCGCAGCTCAGTCTCCCTGATGTGTCACTGTGTCCGCAGCTCAGCCTCCGTGAAGTGCCTCAGTTTCCATGGCTCAGCCTCCCTGATGTCTCCCAGTGTCCGCAGCTCAGGCTCCCTGATGTGTCTCAGTGTCCGCGGCTCAGCCCCCCTGATTTGCCACAGTGTCCGCAGCTCAGCCTCCCTGATGTGCCTCAGTGTCCGCAGCTCAGCCTCCCTGATGTCTCCCACTGTCCGCAGCTCAGCCTCCCTGATGTGTCGCAGTGTCCGCAGCACAGTCTCCCTAATATATCTCAGTGTGCACACCTCAGCCTCCCTGATGTGTCTCAGTGTCCGCAGCTCAGCCTCCCTGATGTGTCTCAGTGTCTGCAGCTCAGCCTCCCTGATGTCAGTGTCCGCAGCTCAGCCTCCCTGATGTGTCACACTGTCCGCAGCTCAGTCTCCCTGATGTGTCTCAGTGTCCGCAGCTCAGCCTCCATGATGTGTCACAGAGTCCGCAGCTCAGCCTCCATGATGTGTCTCAGTGTCCGCTGCTCAGCCTCCCTGATATGTCTCAGTGTCTGCAGCTCAGCCTCCCTGATGTCAGTGTCCGCAGCTCAGCCTCCCTGATGTGTTTCTGTGTCCACAGCTCAGCCTCCCTGATGTGTCTCAGTGTCCTCAGCTCAGCCTCCCTAATGTGTCACAGTGTCCGCAGCTCAGCCTCCCTGTTGTTTCACAGTGTCCGCAGCTCAGCCTCCCTGATGTGTCACAGTGTCCGCAGATCAGCCTCCCTGATGTGTCACAGTGTCCGCTGCTCAGCCTCCCTGATGTCTCTCAGTGTCCGCAGCTCAGCCTCCCTAATGTGTCTCAGTGTCCGCAGCTCAGTCTCCCTGATGTGTCGCAGTGTACGCAGCTCAGCCTCCCTGATGTCAGTGTCCGCAGCTCAGTCTCCCTGGTGTGTCACAGTGTCCGCAGCTAAGCCTCCCTGATGTGTCTCAGTGTCCGCAGATCAGCCCCACTGATGTATCTCAGTGTCCGCACCTCAGCCTCCCTAATGTGTCTCAGTGACCGCAGCTCAACCTCCCCGGTGTGTCAGTGTCCGCAGCTCAGTCTCTCTGATGTGTCTCAGTGTCCGCTGCTCAGCCTCCCTGATGTGTCGCAGTGTCCGCAGCTCAGTCTCTCTGATGTGTCTCAGTGTCCGCTGCTCAGCCTCCCTGATGTGTGTCAGTGTCCGCAGCTCAGCCTCCCTGATGTGTCTCATTGTCCGCAGCTCAGCCTCCATGATGCGTCTCAGTGTCCGCAGCTCAGCCTCCCTGATGTGTCTCATTGTCCGCAGCTCAGCCTCCATGATGCGTCTCATTGTCCGCAGCTCAGCCTCCATGATGCGTCTCAGTGTCCGCAGCTCAGCCTCCCTGATGTGTCTCAGTGTCCGCAGCTCAGCCTCACTGATGTATCTCAGTGTCCGCAGCTCAGCCTCCCTGATGTGTCTCAGTGTCTGCAGCTCAGCCTCCCTGATGGGTCTCAGTGTCCGCAGCTCAGACTCCCTGATGTGTCTCAGTGTGCGCAGCTCAGCCTCCCTGATGTATCTCAGTGTCCGCAGCTCAGCCTCCCTGATGTGTCTCAGTGTCCGCAGCTCAGCCTCCCTGATGTGTCTCAGTGTCTGCAGCTCAGCCTCCCTGATGGGTCTCAGTGTCCGCAGCTCAGACTCCCTGATGTGTCTCAGTGTGCGAAGCTCAGCCTCCCTGATGTATCTCAGTGTCCGCAGCTCAGCCTCCCTGATGTGTCTCAGTGTCCGCAGCTCAGCCTCCCTGATGTGTCTCAGTGTCCGCAGCTCAGCCTCCCTGATGTGTCTCAGTGTCCGCAGCACAGCCTCGCTGATGTGTCACAGTGTTCGCAGCTCAGCCTCCCTGATGTGTCTCAGTGTCCGCAGCACAGCCTCCCTGATGTGTCGCAGTGTCCGCAGCTCAGCCTCCCTGATGTGTCTCACTGTGCGCAGCTCAGCCTCCCTGATGTGTCTCAGTGTCTGCAGCTCAGCCTCCCTGATGTGTCCCAGTGTCCGCAGCTCAGCCTCCCTGATGGGTCTCAGTGTCTGCAGCTCAGCCTCCCTGATGGGTCTCAGTTTCCGCAGCTCAGCCTCACTATTGTGTCTCAGTGTCCACAGCTCACTCTCCCTGATGTGTCTCAGTGTCCGCAGCTCAGCCTCCCTGATGTCAGTGTCCGCAACTCAGTCTCCCTGATGTGTCACAGTGTCCGCAGCTCAGCCTCCCTGAAGTGCCTCAGTGTCCGCAGCTCAGCCTCCCTGATGTCACCCAGTGTCCGCAGCTCAGCCTCCCTGATGGGTCTCAGTGTCTGCAGCTCAGCCTCCCTGATGGGTCTCAGTTTCCGCAGCTCAGCCTCACTATTGTGTCTCAGTGTCCACAGCTCAGTCTCCCTGATGTATCGCAGTGTCCGCAGCTCAGCCTCCCCGATGTCAGTGTCCGCAGCTCAGCCTCCCTGCTGTGTCTCAGTGTCCGCAGCTCAGCCTCCCTGATGCGTCTCAGTGTCCGCAGCTCAGCCACCCTGATGTGTCTCAGTGTCTGCAGCTCAGCCTCCCCGATGTCAGTGTCCGCAGCTCAGCCACCCTGATGTGTCTCAGTGTCCGCAGCTGAGCCTCACTGATGTGTCTCACTGTGCGCAGCTCAGCCTCCCTGATGGGTCTCAGTTTCCGCAGCTCAGCCTCGCTATTGTGTCTCAGTGTCCACAGCTCAGTCTCCCTGATGTATCGCAGTGTCCGCAGCTCAGCTTCCCTGATGTCAGTGTCCACAGCTCAGTCTCCCTGATGTGTCGCAGTGTCCGCAGCTCAGCTTCCCTGATGTCAGTGTCCACAGCTCAGTCTCCTTGATGTGTCACAGTGTCCGCAGCTCAGCCTCCCTGATGTCTCCCAGTGTCCGCAGCTCAGGCTCCCTGATGTGTCTCAGTGTCCGCGGCTCAGCCCCTCTGATTTGGCTCAGTGTCCGCAGCTCAGCCTCCGTGATGTCTCCCACTGTCCGCAGCTCAGCCTCCCTGATGTGTCGCAGTGTCCGCAGCACAGTCTCCCTAATATATCTCAGTGTGCACACCTCAGCCTCCCTGATGTGTCTCAGTGTCCGCAGCTCAGCCTCCCTGATGTGTCTCAGTGTCTGCAGCTCAGCCTCCCTGATGTGTCTCAGTGTCTGCAGCTCAGCGTCCCTGATGTCAGTGTCCGCAGCTCAGCCTCCCTGATGTGTCACACTGTCCGCAGCTCAGCCTCCCTGATGTGTCTCAGTGTCCGCAGCTCAGCCTCCCTGATGTGTCTCAGTGTCCGCAACTCAGCCTCCCTGATGTATCGCAGTGTCCGCAGCTCAGCCTCCCTGATGTCAGTGTCCACAGCTCAGTCTCCCTGATGTGTCGCAGTGTCCGCAGCTCAGCCTCCCTGATGTATCTCAGTGTCCGCCGCTCAGCCTCCCTGATATGTCTCAGTGTCCGCAGCTCAGCCTCCCTGATGTGTCTCAGTGTCCGCAGCTCAGCCTCACTGATGTGTCTCAGTGTCCGCAGCTCAGACTCCCGAATGTGTCTCAGTGTCCGCAGCTCAGCCTCCATGATGTGTCTCATTGTCCGCAGCTCAGCCTCCATGATGCGTCTCATTGTCCGCAGCTCAGCCTCCATGATGCGTCTCAGTGTCCGCAGCTCAGCCTCCCTGATGTGTCTCAGTGTCCGCAGCTCAGCCTCACTGATGTATCTCAGTGTCCGCAGCTCAGCCTCCCTGATGTGTCTCAGTGTCTGCAGCTCAGCCTCCCTGATGGGTCTCAGTGTCCGCAGCTCAGACTCCCTGATGTGTCTCAGTGTGCGCAGCTCAGCCTCCCTGATGTATCTCAGTGTCCGCAGCTCAGCCTCCCTGATGTGTCTCAGTGTCCGCAGCTCAGCCTCCCTGATGTGTCTCAGTGTCTGCAGCTCAGCCTCCCTGATGGGTCTCAGTGTCCGCAGCTCAGACTCCCTGATGTGTCTCAGTGTGCGAAGCTCAGCCTCCCTGATGTATCTCAGTGTCCGCAGCTCAGCCTCCCTGATGTGTCTCAGTGTCCGCAGCTCAGCCTCCCTGATGTGTCTCAGTGTCCGCAGCTCAGCCTCCCTGATGTGTCTCAGTGTCCGCAGCACAGCCTCGCTGATGTGTCACAGTGTTCGCAGCACAGCCTCCCTGATGTGTCTCAGTGTCCGCAGCACAGCCTCCCTGATGTGTCGCAGTGTCCGCAGCTCAGCCTCCCTGATGTGTCTCACTGTGCGCAGCTCAGCCTCCCTGATGTGTCTCAGTGTCTGCAGCTCAGCCTCCCTGATGTGTCCCAGTGTCCGCAGCTCAGCCTCCCTGATGGGTCTCAGTGTCTGCAGCTCAGCCTCCCTGATGGGTCTCAGTTTCCGCAGCTCAGCCTCACTATTGTGTCTCAGTGTCCACAGCTCACTCTCCCTGATGTGTCTCAGTGTCCGCAGCTCAGCCTCCCTGATGTCAGTGTCCGCAACTCAGTCTCCCTGATGTGTCACAGTGTCCGCAGCTCAGCCTCCCTGAAGTGCCTCAGTGTCCGCAGCTCAGCCTCCCTGATGTCACCCAGTGTCCGCAGCTCAGCCTCCCTGATGGGTCTCAGTGTCTGCAGCTCAGCCTCCCTGATGGGTCTCAGTTTCCGCAGCTCAGCCTCACTATTGTGTCTCAGTGTCCACAGCTCAGTCTCCCTGATGTATCGCAGTGTCCGCAGCTCAGCCTCCCTGATGTCAGTGTCCGCAGCTCAGCCTCCCTGCTGTGTCTCAGTGTCCGCAGCTCAGCCTCCCTGATGCGTCTCAGTGTCCGCAGCTCAGCCACCCTGATGTGTCTCAGTGTCCGCAGCTCAGCCTCCCTGATGTCTCCCAGTGTCCGCAGCTGAGCCTCACTGATGTGTCTCACTGTGCGCAGCTCAGCCTCCCTGATGTCACCCAGTGTCCGCAGCTCAGCCTCCCTGATGTGTCTCAGTGTCCGCAGCTCAGCCTCCCTGATGTGTCTCACTGTGCACAGCTCAGCCTCCCTGATGGGTCTCAGTGTCCGCAGCTCAGCCTCCCTGATGGGTCTCAGTTTCCGCAGCTCAGCCTCGCTATTGTGTCTCAGTGTCCACAGCTCAGTCTCCCTGATGTATCGCAGTGTCCGCAGCTCAGCTTCCCTGATGTCAGTGTCCACAGCTCAGTCTCCCTGATGTATCGCAGTGTCCACAGCTCAGCCGCCCCGATGTGTCGCAGTGTCCGCAGCTCAGCCTCCCTGATGTCAGTGTCCCTAGCTCAGTCTCCTTGATGTGTCACTGTGTCCGCAGCTCAGCCTCCCTGATGTCTCCCAGTGTCCGCAGCTCAGGCTCCCTGATGTGTCTCAGTAGTCCGCGGCTCAGCCCCTCTGATTTGGCTCAGTGTCCGCAGCTCAGCCTCCGTGATGTCTCCCACTGTCCGCAGCTCAGCCTCCCTGATGTGTCGCAGTGTCCGCAGCACAGTCTCCCTAATGTGTCTCAGTGTGCACACCTCAGCCTCCCTGATGTGTCTCAGTGTCCGCAGCTCAGCCTCCCTGATGTGTCTCAGTGTCTGCAGCTCAGCCTCCCTGATGTGTCTCAGTGTCTGCAGCTCAGCGTCCCTGATGTCAGTGTCCGCAGCTCAGCCTCCCTGATGTGTCACACTGTCCGCAGCTCAGCCTCCCTGATGTGTCTCAGTGTCCGCAGCTCAGCCTCCCTGATGTGTCTCAGTGTCCGCAACTCAGCCTCCCTGATGTATCGCAGTGTCCGCAGCTCAGCCTCCCTGATGTCAGTGTCCACAGCTCAGTCTCCCTTATGTGTCACTGTGTCCGCAGCTCTGCCTCCCTGATGTATCTCAGTGTCCGCCGCTCAGCCTCCCTGATATGTCTCAGTGTCCGCAGCTCAGCCTCCCTGATGTGTCTCAGTGTCCGCAGCTCAGCCTCACTGATGTGTCTCAGTGTCCGCAGCTCAGACTCCCGAATGTGTCTCAGTGTCCGCAGCTCAGCCTCCATGATGTGTCTCAGTGTCCGCAGTTCAGACTCCCTGATGTGTCTCAGTGTCCGCAGCTCAGCCTCCATGATGTGTCTCAGTGTCCGCAGCTCAGCCTCACTGATGTGTCTCAGTGTCCTCAGCTCAGCCTCCCTGATGTGTCTCAGTGTCCGCAGCTCAGCCTCCCTGATGTATCTCAGTGTCCGCAGCTCAGCCTCCCTGATGTGTCTCAGTGTCTGCAGCTCAGCCTCCCTGATGGGTCTCAGTGTCCGCTGCTCAGTCTCCCTGATGTGTCTCAGTGTCCGCAGCTCAGCCTCCCTGATGGGTCTCAGTGTCCGCAGCTCAGTCTCCCTGATGTATCTCAGTGTCCGCAGCTCAGCCTCCCTGATGTGTCTCAGGGTCTGCAGCTCAGCCTCCCTGATGGGTCTCAGTGTCCGCAGCTCAGCCTCCATGATGTGTCTCAGTGTCCGCAGCTCAGCACCCATGATGTGTCTCAGTGTCCGCAGCTCAGCCTCCATGATGTGTCTCAGTGTCCGCAGCTCAGCCTCCCTGATGTGTCTCAGTGTCCGCAGCTCAGCCTCCCTGATGTGTCTCAGTGTCCGCAGCTCAGCCTCCATGATGTGTCTCAGTGTCCGCAGCTCAGCCTCACTGATGTGTCTCAGTGTCCACAGCTCAGCCTCCATGATGTGTCGCAGTGTCCGCAGCTCAGCCACCCTGATGTCTCCTAGTGTCCGCAGCTCAGCCTCCCTGATGTGTGTCAGTGTCAGCAGCTCAGCCTCCCTGATGCGTCTCAGTGTCCGCAGCTCAGCCACCCTGATGTGTCTCAGTGTCCGCAGCTCAGACTCCCTGATGTGTCGCAGTGTCCGCAGCTCAGACTCCCTGATGTGTCTCAGTGTCCGCAGCTCAGACTCCCTGATGTGTCTCAGTGCGCGCCGCTCAGCCTCCCTGATGTGTCTCAGTGTCCGCAGCTCAGCCTCCCTGATACGTCTCAGTGTCCGCAGCTCAGCCTCGCTGATGTGTCTCAGTGTCTGCAGCTCAGCCACCCTGATGTGTCTCAGTGTCCGCAGCTCAGACTCCCTGATGTGTCGCAGTGTCCGCAGCTCAGACTCCCTGATGTGTCTCAGTGTCCGCAGCTCAGACTCCCTGATGTGTCTCAGTGCGCGCCGCTCAGCCTCCCTGATGTGTCTCAGTGTCCGCAGCTCAGCCTGCCTGATACGTCTCAGTGTCCGCAGCTCAGCCTCGCTGATGTGTCTCAGTGTCCGCAGCTCAGCCTCACTGATGTGTCTCAGTGTCCGCAGCTCAGCCTCCCTGATGTGTCTCAGTATCCGCAGCTCAGCCTCACTGATGTGTCTCAGTGTCCGCAGCTCAGCCTCCCTGATGTGTCTCAGTGTCCGCAGCTCAGCCTCACTGATGTGTCTCAGTGTCCACAGCTCAGTCTCCCTGATGTATCGCAGTGTCCGCAGCTCCGCCACCCTGATGTCAGTGTCCGCAGCTCAGCCTCCCTGATGTGTCACAGTGTCCGCAGCTCAGCCTCCCTGATGTGTCACAGTGTCCGCAGCTCAGCCTCCCTGATGTGCCTCAGTGTCCGCAGCTCAGCCTCCCTGATGTCTCCCACTGTTCGCAGCTCAGCCTCCCTGATGTGTCGCAGTGTCCGCAGCACAGTCTCCCTAATGTGTCTCAGTGTCTGCAGCTCAGCCTCCCTGATGTGTCTCAGTGTCCGCGGTTCAGCCCCCCTGATTTGCCACAGTGTCCACAGCTCAGCCTCCCTGATGTGCCTCAGTGTCCGCAGCTCAGCCTCCCTGATGTCTCCCATTGTCCGCAGCTCAGCCTCCCTGATGTGTCGCAGTGTCCGCAGACAGTCTCCCTAATGTGTCTCAGAGTCTGCAGCTCAGCCTCCCTGATGTGTCTCAGTGTCCGCAGCTCAGCCTCCCTGATGTGTCTCAGTGTCTGCAGCTCAGCCTCCCTGATGTGTCTCAGTGTCCGCAGATCAGCCTCCCTGATGTGTCTCAGTGTCCGCAACTCAGCCTTCCTGATGGGTCTCAGTTTCCGCAGCTCAGTCTCCCTGATGTGTCTCAGTGTCCGCAGCTCAGCCTCCCTGATGGGTCTCAGTTTCCGCAGCTCAGCCTCGCTATTGTGTCTCAGTGTCCACAGCTCAGTCTCCCTGATGTATCGCAGTGTCCGCAGCTCAGCCTCCCTGATGGGTCTCAGTTTCCGCAGCTCAGCCTCGCTATTGTGTCTCAGTGTCCACAGCTCAGTCTCCCTGATGTATCGCAGTGTCCGCAGCTCAGCCTCCCTGATGTCAGTGTCCACAGCTCAGTCTCCCTGATGTATCGCAGTGTCCACAGCTCAGCCACCCCGATGTATCGCAGTGTCCGCAGCTCAGCCTCCCTGATGTCAGTGTCCGCAGCTCAGTCTCCCTGATGTGTCACTGTGTCCGCAGCTCAGCCTCCCTGAAGTGCCTCAGTTTCCGCAGCTCAGCCTCCCTGATGTCTCCCAGTGTCCGCAGCTCAGGCTCCCTGATGTGTCTCAGTGTCCGCGGCTCAGCCCCCCTGATTTGCCACAGTGTCCGCAGCTCAGCCTCCCTGATGTCTCCCACTGTCCGCAGCTCAGCCTCCCTGATGTGTCGCAGTGTCCGCAGCACAGTCTCCCTAATATATCTCAGTGTGCACACCTCAGCCTCCCTGATGTGTCTCAGTGTCCGCAGCTCAGCCTCCCTGAAGTGCCTCAGTTTCCGCAGCTCAGCCTCCCTGATGTCTCCCAGTGTCCGCAGCTCAGGCTCCCTGATGTGTCTCAGTGTCCGCGGCTCAGCCCCCCTGATTTGCCACAGTGTCCGCAGCTCAGCCTCCCTGATGTCTCCCACTGTCCGCAGCTCAGCCTCCCTGATGTGTCGCAGTGTCCGCAGCACAGTCTCCCTAATATATCTCAGTGTGCACACCTCAGCCTCCCTGATGTGTCTCAGTGTCCGCAGCTCAGGCTCCCTGATGTGTCTCAGTGTCCGCAACTCAGCCTCCCTGATGTATCGCAGTGTCCGCAGCTCAGCCTCCCTGATGTCAGTGTCCACAGCTCAGTCTCCCTTATGTGTCACTGTGTCCGCAGCTCTGCCTCCCTGATGTATCTCAGTGTCCGCCGCTCAGCCTCCCTGATATGTCTCAGTGTCCGCAGCTCAGCCTCCCTGATGTGTCTCAGTGTCCGCAGCTCAGCCTCACTGATGTGTCTCAGTGTCCGCAGCTCAGACTCCCGAATGTGTCTCAGTGTCCGCAGCTCAGCCTCCATGATGTGTCTCAGTGTCCGCAGTTCAGACTCCCTGATGTGTCTCAGTGTCCGCAGCTCAGCCTCCATGATGTGTCTCAGTGTCCGCAGCTCAGCCTCACTGATGTGTCTCAGTGTCCTCAGCTCAGCCTCCCTGATGTGTCTCAGTGTCCGCAGCTCAGCCTCCCTGATGTATCTCAGTGTCCGCAGCTCAGCCTCCCTGATGTGTCTCAGTGTCTGCAGCTCAGCCTCCCTGATGGGTCTCAGTGTCCGCTGCTCAGTCTCCCTGATGTGTCTCAGTGTCCGCAGCTCAGCCTCCCTGATGGGTCTCAGTGTCCGCAGCTCAGTCTCCCTGATGTATCTCAGTGTCCGCAGCTCAGCCTCCCTGATGTGTCTCAGTGTCTGCAGCTCAGCCTCCCTGATGGGTCTCAGTGTCCGCAGCTCAGCCTCCATGATGTGTCTCAGTGTCCGCAGCTCAGCCTCCATGATGTGTCTCAGTGTCCGCAGCTCATCCTCCATGATGTGTCTCAGTGTCCGCAGCTCAGCCTCCCTGATGTGTCTCAGTGTCCGCAGCTCAGCCTCCCTGATGTGTCTTAGTGTCCGCAGCTCAGCCTCCATGATGTGTCTCAGTGTCCGCAGCTCAGCCTCCATGATGTGTCGCAGTGTCCGCAGCTCAGCCACCCTGATGTCTCCTAGTGTCCGCAGCTCAGCCTCCCTGATGTGTGTCAGTGTCAGCAGCTCAGCCTCCCTGATGCGTCTCAGTGTCCGCAGCTCAGCCACCCTGATGTGTCTCAGTGTCCGCAGCTCAGACTCCCTGATGTGTCGCAGTGTCCGCAGCTCAGACTCCCTGATGTGTCTCAGTGTCCGCAGCTCAGACTCCCTGATGTGTCTCAGTGCGCGCCGCTCAGCCTCCCTGATGTGTCTCAGTGTCCGCAGCTCAGCCTCCCTGATACGTCTCAGTGTCCGCAGCTCAGCCTCGCTGATGTGTCTCAGTGTCTGCAGCTCAGCCACCCTGATGTGTCTCAGTGTCCGCAGCTCAGACTCCCTGATGTGTCGCAGTGTCCGCAGCTCAGACTCCCTGATGTGTCTCAGTGTCCGCAGCTCAGACTCCCTGATGTGTCTCAGTGCGCGCCGCTCAGCCTCCCTGATGTGTCTCAGTGTCCGCAGCTCAGCCTCCCTGATACGTCTCAGTGTCCGCAGCTCAGCCTCGCTGATGTGTCTCAGTGTCCGCAGCTCAGCCTCACTGATGTGTCTCAGTGTCCGCAGCTCAGCCTCCCTGATGTGTCTCAGTATCCGCAGCTCAGCCTCACTGATGTGTCTCAGTGTCCGCAGCTCAGCCTCCCTGATGTGTCTCAGTGTCCGCAGCTCAGCCTCACTGATGTGTCTCAGTGTCCACAGCTCAGTCTCCCTGATGTATCGCAGTGTCCGCAGCTCCGCCACCCTGATGTCAGTGTCCGCAGCTCAGTCTCCCTGATGTGTCACAGTGTCCGCAGCTCAGCCTCCCTGATGTGTCACAGTGTCCGCAGCTCAGCCTCCCTGATGTGCCTCAGTGTCCGCAGCTCAGCCTCCCTGATGTCTCCCACTGTTCGCAGCTCAGCCTCCCTGATGTGTCGCAGTGTCCGCAGCACAGTCTCCCTAATGTGTCTCAGTGTCTGCAGCTCAGCCTCCCTGATGTGTCTCAGTGTCCGCGGTTCAGCCCCCCTGATTTGCCACAGTGTCCACAGCTCAGCCTCCCTGATGTGCCTCAGTGTCCGCAGCTCAGCCTCCCTGATGTCTCCCATTGTCCGCAGCTCAGCCTCCCTGATGTGTCGCAGTGTCCGCAGACAGTCTCCCTAATGTGTCTCAGTGTCTGCAGCTCAGCCTCCCTGATGTGTCTCAGTGTCCGCAGCTCAGCCTCCCTGATGTGTCTCAGTGTCTGCAGCTCAGCCTCCCTGATGTGTCTCAGTGTCCGCAGATCAGCCTCCCTGATGTGTCTCAGTGTCCGCAACTCAGCCTTCCTGATGGGTCTCAGTTTCCGCAGCTCAGTCTCCCTGATGTGTCTCAGTGTCCGCAGCTCAGCCTCCCTGATGGGTCTCAGTTTCCGCAGCTCAGCCTCGTTATTGTGTCTCAGTGTCCACAGCTCAGTCTCCCTGATGTATCGCAGTGTCCGCAGCTCAGCCTCCCTGATGGGTCTCAGTTTCCGCAGCTCAGCCTCGCTATTGTGTCTCAGTGTCCACAGCTCAGTCTCCCTGATGTATCGCAGTGTCCGCAGCTCAGCCTCCCTGATGTCAGTGTCCACAGCTCAGTCTCCCTGATGTATCGCAGTGTCCACAGCTCAGCCACCCCGATGTATCGCAGTGTCCGCAGCTCAGCCTCCCTGATGTCAGTGTCCGCAGCTCAGTCTCCCTGATGTGTCACTGTGTCCGCAGCTCAGCCTCCCTGAAGTGCCTCAGTTTCCGCAGCTCAGCCTCCCTGATGTCTCCCAGTGTCCGCAGCTCAGGCTCCCTGATGTGTCTCAGTGTCCGCGGCTCAGCCCCCCTGATTTGCCACAGTGTCCGCAGCTCAGCCTCCCTGATGTCTCCCACTGTCCGCAGCTCAGCCTCCCTGATGTGTCGCAGTGTCCGCAGCACAGTCTCCCTAATATATCTCAGTGTGCACACCTCAGCCTCCCTGATGTGTCTCAGTGTCCGCAGCTCAGCCTCCCTGAAGTGCCTCAGTTTCCGCAGCTCAGCCTCCCTGATGTCTCCCAGTGTCCGCAGCTCAGGCTCCCTGATGTGTCTCAGTGTCCGCGGCTCAGCCCCCCTGATTTGCCACAGTGTCCGCAGCTCAGCCTCCCTGATGTCTCCCACTGTCCGCAGCTCAGCCTCCCTGATGTGTCGCAGTGTCCGCAGCACAGTCTCCCTAATATATCTCAGTGTGCACACCTCAGCCTCCCTGATGTGTCTCAGTGTCCGCAGCTCAGGCTCCCTGATGTGTCTCAGTGTCCGCGGCTCAGCCCCCCTGATTTGCCACAGTGTCCGCAGCTCAGCCTCCCTGATGTCTCCCACTGTCCGCAGCTCAGCCTCCCTGATGTGTCGCAGTGTCCGCAGCACAGTCTCCCTAATATATCTCAGTGTGCACACCTCAGCCTCCCTGATGTGTCTCAGTGTCCGCAGCTCAGCCTCCCTGATGTGTCACACTGTCCACAGCTCAGCCTCCCTGATGTGTCTCAGTGTCCGCAGCTCTGCCTCCCTGATGTATCTCAGTGTCCGCAGCTCAGCCTCCCTGATATGTCTCAGTGTCCGCAGCTCAGCCTCCCTGATGTGTCTCAGTGTCCGCAGCTCAGCCTCCATGATGTGTCTCAGTGTCCGCAGCTCAGCCTCACTGATGTGGCTCAGTGTCCGCAGCTCAGACTCCCTAATCTGTCTCACTGTGCACAGCTCAGCCTCCCTGATGGGTCTCAGTGTCCGCAGCTCAGCCTCCCTGATGTATATCAGTGTCCGCAGCTCAGCCTCCCTGATGTGTCTCAGTGTCTGCAGCTCAGCCTCCCTGATGGGTCTCAGTGTCCGCAGCTCAGTCTCCCTGATGTGTCTCAGTGTCCGCAGCTCAGCATCCCTGATGTGCCTCAGTGTCCTCAGCTCAGCCACCCTGATGTCTCCCAGTGTCCGCAGCTCAGCCTCCCTGATGTGTGTCAGTGTCCGCAGCTCAACCTCCCTGATGTGTCTCAGTGTCCGGAGCTCAGCAACCCTGATGTGTCTCAGTGTCCGCAGCTCAGACTCCCTGATGTGTCGCAGTGTCCGCAGCTCAGACTCCCTGATGTGTCTCAGTGTCCGCAGCTCAGACTCCCTGATGTGTCTCAGTGCGCGCCGCTCAGCCTCCCTGATGTGTCTCAGTGTCCGCAGCTCAGCCTCCATGATGTGTCTCAGTGTCCGCAGCTCAGCCTCCCTGATGTATCTCAGTGTCCGCAGCTCAGCCTCCCTGATGTGTCTCAGTGTCTGCAGCTCAGCCTCCCTGATGGGTCTCAGTGTCCGCTGCTCAGTCTCCCTGATGTGTCTCAGTGTCCGCAGCTCAGCCTCCCTGATGGGTCTCAGTGTCCGCAGCTCAGTCTCCCTGATGTATCTCAGTGTCCGCAGCTCAGCCTCCCTGATGTGTCTCAGTGTCTGCAGCTCAGCCTCCCTGATGGGTCTCAGTGTCCGCAGCTCAGCCTCCATGATGTGTCTCAGTGTCCGCAGCTCAGCCTCCATGATGTGTCTCAGTGTCCGCAGCTCAGCCTCCATGATGTGTCTCAGTGTCCGCAGCTCAGCCTCCCTGATGTGTCTCAGTGTCCGCAGCTCAGCCTCCCTGATGTGTCTCAGTGTCCGCAGCTCAGCCTCCCTGATGTGTCGCAGTGTCCGCAGCTCAGCCACCCTGATGTCTCCTAGTGTCCGCAGCTCAGCCTCCCTGATGTGTGTCAGTGTCAGCAGCTCAGCCTCCCTGATGCGTCTCAGTGTCCGCAGCTCAGCCACCCTGATGTGTCTCAGTGTCCGCAGCTCAGACTCCCTGATGTGTCGCAGTGTCCGCAGCTCAGACTCCCTGATGTGTCTCAGTGTCCGCAGCTCAGACTCCCTGATGTGTCTCAGTGCGCGCCGCTCAGCCTCCCTGATGTGTCTCAGTGTCCGCAGCTCAGCCTCCCTGATACGTCTCAGTGTCCGCAGCTCAGCCTCGCTGATGTGTCTCAGTGTCTGCAGCTCAGCCACCCTGATGTGTCTCAGTGTCCGCAGCTCAGACTCCCTGATGTGTCGCAGTGTCCGCAGCTCAGACTCCCTGATGTGTCTCAGTGTCCGCAGCTCAGACTCCCTGATGTGTCTCAGTGCGCGCCGCTCAGCCTCCCTGATGTGTCTCAGTGTCCGCAGCTCAGCCTCCCTGATACGTCTCAGTGTCCGCAGCTCAGCCTCGCTGATGTGTCTCAGTGTCCGCAGCTCAGCCTCACTGATGTGTCTCAGTGTCCGCAGCTCAGCCTCCCTGATGTGTCTCAGTATCCGCAGCTCAGCCTCACTGATGTGTCTCAGTGTCCGCAGCTCAGCCTCCCTGATGTGTCTCAGTGTCCGCAGCTCAGCCTCACTGATGTGTCTCAGTGTCCACAGCTCAGTCTCCCTGATGTATCGCAGTGTCCGCAGCTCCGCCACCCTGATGTCAGTGTCCGCAGCTCAGTCTCCCTGATGTGTCACAGTGTCCGCAGCTCAGCCTCCCTGATGTGTCACAGTGTCCGCAGCTCAGCCTCCCTGATGTGCCTCAGTGTCCGCAGCTCAGTCTCCCTGATGTCTCCCACTGTTCGCAGCTCAGCCTCCCTGATGTGTCGCAGTGTCCGCAGCACAGTCTCCCTAATGTGTCTCAGTGTCTGCAGCTCAGCCTCCCTGATGTGTCTCAGTGTCCGCGGTTCAGCCCCCCTGATTTGCCACAGTGTCCACAGCTCAGCCTCCCTGATGTGCCTCAGTGTCCGCAGCTCAGCCTCCCTGATGTCTCCCATTGTCCGCAGCTCAGCCTCCCTGATGTGTCGCAGTGTCCGCAGACAGTCTCCCTAATGTGTCTCAGTGTCCGCAGCTCAGCCTCCCTGATGGGTCTCAGTTTCCGCAGCTCAGCCTCGCTATTGTGTCTCAGTGTCCACAGCTCAGTCTCCCTGATGTATCGCAGTGTCCGCAGCTCAGCCTCCCTGATGGGTCTCAGTTTCCGCAGCTCAGCCTCGCTATTGTGTCTCAGTGTCCACAGCTCAGTCTCCCTGATGTATCGCAGTGTCCGCAGCTCAGCCTCCCTGATGTCAGTGTCCACAGCTCAGTCTCCCTGATGTATCGCAGTGTCCACAGCTCAGCCACCCCGATGTATCGCAGTGTCCGCAGCTCAGCCTCCCTGATGTCAGTGTCCGCAGCTCAGTCTCCCTGATGTGTCACTGTGTCCGCAGCTCAGCCTCCCTGAAGTGCCTCAGTTTCCGCAGCTCAGGCTCCCTGATGTCTCTCAGTGTCCGCAGCTCAGGCTCCCTGATGTGTCTCAGTGTCCGCGGCTCAGCCCCCCTGATTTGCCACAGTGTCCGCAGCTCAGCCTCCCTGATGTCTCCCACTGTCCGCAGCTCAGCCTCCCTGATGTGTCGCAGTGTCCGCAGCACAGTCTCCCTAATATATCTCAGTGTGCACACCTCAGCCTCCCTGATGTGTCTCAGTGTCCGCAGCTCAGCCTCCCTGAAGAGCCTCAGTTTCCGCAGCTCAGCCTCCCTGATGTCTCCCAGTGTCCGCAGCTCAGGCTCCCTGATGTGTCTCAGTGTCCGCGGCTCAGCCCCCCTGATTTGCCACAGTGTCCGCAGCTCAGCCTCCCTGATGTCTCCCACTGTCCGCAGCTCAGCCTCCCTGATGTGTCGCAGTGTCCGCAGCACAGTCTCCCTAATATATCTCAGTGTGCACACCTCAGCCTCCCTGATGTGTTTCAGTGTCCGCAGCTCAGGCTCCCTGATGTGTCTCAGTGTCCGCGGCTCAGCCCCCCTGATTTGCCACAGTGTCCGCAGCTCAGCCTCCCTGATGTCTCCCACTGTCCGCAGCTCAGCCTCCCTGATGTGTCGCAGTGTCCGCAGCACAGTCTCCCTAATATATCTCAGTGTGCACACCTCAGCCTCCCTGATGTGTCTCAGTGTCCGCAGCTCAGCCTCCCTGATGTGTCACACTGTCCACAGCTCAGCCTCCCTGATGTGTCTCAGTGTCCGCAGCTCTGCCTCCCTGATGTATCTCAGTGTCCGCAGCTCAGCCTCCCTGATATGTCTCAGTGTCCGCAGCTCAGCCTCCCTGATGTGTCTCAGTGTCCGCAGCTCAGCCTCCATGATGTGTCTCAGTGTCCGCAGCTCAGCCTCACTGATGTGGCTCAGTGTCCGCAGCTCAGACTCCCTAATCTGTCTCACTGTGCACAGCTCAGCCTCCCTGATGGGTCTCAGTGTCCGCAGCTCAGCCTCCCTGATGTATATCAGTGTCCGCAGCTCAGCCTCCCTGATGTGTCTCAGTGTCTGCAGCTCAGCCTCCCTGATGGGTCTCAGTGTCCGCAGCTCAGTCTCCCTGATGTGTCTCAGTGTCCGCAGCTCAGCATCCCTGATGTGCCTCAGTGTCCTCAGCTCAGCCACCCTGATGTCTCCCAGTGTCCGCAGCTCAGCCTCCCTGATGTGTGTCAGTGTCCGCAGCTCAACCTCCCTGATGTGTCTCAGTGTCCGGAGCTCAGCCACCCTGATGTGTCTCAGTGTCCGCAGCTCAGACTCCCTGATGTGTCGCAGTGTCCGCAGCTCAGACTCCCTGATGTGTCTCAGTGTCCGCAGCTCAGACTCCCTGATGTGTCTCAGTGCGCGCCGCTCAGCCTCCCTGATGTGTCTCAGTGTCCGCAGCTCAGCCTCCATGATGTGTCTCAGTGTCCGCAGCTCAGCCTCACTGATGTGTCTCAGTGTCCACAGCTCAGCCTCCATGATGTGTCGCAGTGTCCGCAGCTCAGCCACCCTGATGTCTCCTAGTGTCCGCAGCTCAGCCTCCCTGATGTGTGTCAGTGTCAGCAGCTCAGCCTCCCTGATGCGTCTCAGTGTCCGCAGCTCAGCCACCCTGATGTGTCTCAGTGTCCGCAGCTCAGACTCCCTGATGTGTCGCAGTGTCCGCAGCTCAGACTCCCTGATGTGTCTCAGTGTCCGCAGCTCAGACTCCCTGATGTGTCTCAGTGCGCGCCGCTCAGCCTCCCTGATGTGTCTCAGTGTCCGCAGCTCAGCCTCCCTGATGCGTCTCAGTGTCCGCAGCTCAGCCTCGCTGATGTGTCTCAGTGTCTGCAGCTCAGCCACCCTGATGTGTCTCAGTGTCCGCAGCTCAGACTCCCTGATGTGTCGCAGTGTCCGCAGCTCAGACTCCCTGATGTGTCTCAGTGTCCGCAGCTCAGACTCCCTGATGTGTCTCAGTGCGCGCCGCTCAGCCTCCCTGATGTGTCTCAGTGTCCGCAGCTCAGCCTCCCTGATACGTCTCAGTGTCCGCAGCTCAGCCTCGCTGATGTGTCTCAGTGTCCGCAGCTCAGCCTCACTGATGTGTCTCAGTGTCCGCAGCTCAGCCTCCCTGATGTGTCTCAGTATCCGCAGCTCAGCCTCACTGATGTGTCTCAGTGTCCGCAGCTCAGCCTCCCTGATGTGTCTCAGTGTCCGCAGCTCAGCCTCACTGATGTGTCTCAGTGTCCACAGCTCAGTCTCCCTGATGTATCGCAGTGTCCGCAGCTCCGCCACCCTGATGTCAGTGTCCGCAGCTCAGTCTCCCTGATGTGTCACAGTGTCCGCAGCTCAGCCTCCCTGATGTGTCACAGTGTCCGCAGCTCAGCCTCCCTGATGTGCCTCAGTGTCCGCAGCTCAGCCTCCCTGATGTCTCCCACTGTTCGCAGCTCAGCCTCCCTGATGTGTCGCAGTGTCCGCAGCACAGTCTCCCTAATGTGTCTCAGTGTCTGCAGCTCAGCTTCCCTGATGTGTCTCAGTGTCCGCGGTTCAGCCCCCCTGATTTGCCACAGTGTCCACAGCTCAGCCTCCCTGAAGTGCCTCAGTTTCCGCAGCTCAGCCTCCCTGATGTCTCCCAGTGTCCGCAGCTCAGGCTCCCTGATGTGTCTCAGTGTCCGCGGCTCAGCCCCCCTGATTTGCCACAGTGTCCGCAGCTCAGCCTCCCTGATGTCTCCCACTGTCCGCAGCTCAGCCTCCCTGATGTGTCGCAGTGTCCGCAGCACAGTCTCCCTAATATATCTCAGTGTGCACACCTCAGCCTCCCTGATGTGTCTCAGTGTCCGCAGCTCAGGCTCCCTGATGTGTCTCAGTGTCCGCGGCTCAGCCCCCCTGATTTGCCACAGTGTCCGCAGCTCAGCCTCCCTGATGTCTCCCACTGTCCGCAGCTCAGCCTCCCTGATGTGTCGCAGTGTCCGCAGCACAGTCTCCCTAATATATCTCAGTGTGCACACCTCAGCCTCCCTGATGTGTCTCAGTGTCCGCAGCTCAGCCTCCCTGATGTGTCACACTGTCCACAGCTCAGCCTCCCTGATGTGTCTCAGTGTCCGCAGCTCTGCCTCCCTGATGTATCTCAGTGTCCGCAGCTCAGCCTCCCTGATATGTCTCAGTGTCCGCAGCTCAGCCTCCCTGATGTGTCTCAGTGTCCGCAGCTCAGCCTCCATGATGTGTCTCAGTGTCCGCAGCTCAGCCTCACTGATGTGGCTCAGTGTCCGCAGCTCAGACTCCCTAATCTGTCTCACTGTGCACAGCTCAGCCTCCCTGATGGGTCTCAGTGTCCGCAGCTCAGCCTCCCTGATGTATATCAGTGTCCGCAGCTCAGCCTCCCTGATGTGTCTCAGTGTCTGCAGCTCAGCCTCCCTGATGGGTCTCAGTGTCCGCAGCTCAGTCTCCCTGATGTGTCTCAGTGTCCGCAGCTCAGCATCCCTGATGTGCCTCAGTGTCCTCAGCTCAGCCACCCTGATGTCTCCCAGTGTCCGCAGCTCAGCCTCCCTGATGTGTGTCAGTGTCCGCAGCTCAACCTCCCTGATGTGTCTCAGTGTCCGGAGCTCAGCCACCCTGATGTGTCTCAGTGTCCGCAGCTCAGACTCCCTGATGTGTCGCAGTGTCCGCAGCTCAGACTCCCTGATGTGTCTCAGTGTCCGCAGCTCAGACTCCCTGATGTGTCTCAGTGCGCGCCGCTCAGCCTCCCTGATGTGTCTCAGTGTCCGCAGCTCAGCCTCCATGATGTGTCTCAGTGTCCGCAGCTCAGCCTCACTGATGTGTCTCAGTGTCCACAGCTCAGCCTCCATGATGTGTCGCAGTGTCCGCAGCTCAGCCACCCTGATGTCTCCTAGTGTCCGCAGCTCAGCCTCCCTGATGTGTGTCAGTGTCAGCAGCTCAGCCTCCCTGATGCGTCTCAGTGTCCGCAGCTCAGCCACCCTGATGTGTCTCAGTGTCCGCAGCTCAGACTCCCTGATGTGTCGCAGTGTCCGCAGCTCAGACTCCCTGATGTGTCTCAGTGTCCGCAGCTCAGACTCCCTGATGTGTCTCAGTGCGCGCCGCTCAGCCTCCCTGATGTGTCTCAGTGTCCGCAGCTCAGCCTCCCTGATGCGTCTCAGTGTCCGCAGCTCAGCCTCGCTGATGTGTCTCAGTGTCTGCAGCTCAGCCACCCTGATGTGTCTCAGTGTCCGCAGCTCAGACTCCCTGATGTGTCGCAGTGTCCGCAGCTCAGACTCCCTGATGTGTCTCAGTGTCCGCAGCTCAGACTCCCTGATGTGTCTCAGTGCGCGCCGCTCAGCCTCCCTGATGTGTCTCAGTGTCCGCAGCTCAGCCTCCCTGATACGTCTCAGTGTCCGCAGCTCAGCCTCGCTGATGTGTCTCAGTGTCCGCAGCTCAGCCTCACTGATGTGTCTCAGTGTCCGCAGCTCAGCCTCCCTGATGTGTCTCAGTATCCGCAGCTCAGCCTCACTGATGTGTCTCAGTGTCCGCAGCTCAGCCTCCCTGATGTGTCTCAGTGTCCGCAGCTCAGCCTCACTGATGTGTCTCAGTGTCCACAGCTCAGTCTCCCTGATGTATCGCAGTGTCCGCAGCTCCGCCACCCTGATGTCAGTGTCCGCAGCTCAGTCTCCCTGATGTGTCACAGTGTCCGCAGCTCAGCCTCCCTGATGTGTCACAGTGTCCGCAGCTCAGCCTCCCTGATGTGCCTCAGTGTCCGCAGCTCAGCCTCCCTGATGTCTCCCACTGTTCGCAGCTCAGCCTCCCTGATGTGTCGCAGTGTCCGCAGCACAGTCTCCCTAATGTGTCTCAGTGTCTGCAGCTCAGCCTCCCTGATGTGTCTCAGTGTCCGCGGTTCAGCCCCCCTGATTTGCCACAGTGTCCACAGCTCAGCCTCCCTGATGTGCCTCAGTGTCCGCAGCTCAGCCTCCCTGATGTCTCCCATTGTCCGCAGCTCAGCCTCCCTGATGTGTCGCAGTGTCCGCAGACAGTCTCCCTAATGTGTCTCAGTGTCTGCAGCTCAGCCTCCCTGATGTGTCTCAGTGTCCGCAGCTCAGCCTCCCTGATGTGTCTCAGTGTCTGCAGCTCAGCCTCCCTGATGTGTCTCAGTGTCCGCAGATCAGCCTCCCTGATGTGTCTCAGTGTCCGCAACTCAGCCTTCCTGATGGGTCTCAGTTTCCGCAGCTCAGTCTCCCTGATGTGTCTCAGTGTCCCCAGCTCAGCCTCCCTGATGGGTCTCAGTTTCCGCAGCTCAGCCTCGCTATTGTGTCTCAGTGTCCACAGCTCAGTCACCCTGATGTCTCCCAGTGTCCGCAGCTCAGCCTCCCTGATGTGTGTCAGTGTCCGCAGCTCAACCTCCCTGATGAGTCTCAGTGTCCGGAACTCAGCCACCCTGATGTGTCTCAGTGTCCGCAGCTCAGACTCCCTGATGTGTCGCAGTGTCCGCAGCTCAGACTCCCTGATGTGTCTCAGTGTCCGCAGCTCAGACTCCCTGATGTGTCTCAGTGCGCGCCGCTCAGCCTCCCTGATGTGTCTCAGTGTCCGCAGCTCAGCCTCCCTGATACGTCTCAGTGTCCGCAGCTCAGCCTCGCTGATGTGTCTCAGTGTCTGCAGCTCAGCCTCCCTGATGGGTCTCAGTGTCCGCAGCTCAGCCTCACTGATGTGTCTCAGTGTCCGCAGCTCAGCCTCCCTGATGTGTCTCAGTGTCCGCAGCTCAGCCTCACTGATGTGTCTCAGTGTCCACAGCTCAGTCTCCCTGATGTATCGCAGTGTCCGCAGCTCCGCCACCCTGATGTCAGTGTCCGCAGCTCAGTCTCCCTGATGTGTCACAGTGTCCGCAGCTCAGCCTCCCTGATGTGTCACAGTGTCCGCAGCTCAGCCTCCCTGATGTGCCTCAGTGTCCGCAGCTCAGCCTCCCTGATGTCTCCCACTGTTCGCAGCTCAGCCTCCCTGATGTGTCGCAGTGTCCGCAGCACAGTCTCCCTAATGTGTCTCAGTGTCTGCAGCTCAGCCTCCCTGATGTGTCTCAGTGTCCGCGGTTCAGCCCCCCTGATTTGCCACAGTGTCCACAGCTCAGCCTCCCTGAAGTGCCTCAGTTTCCGCAGCTCAGCCTCCCTGATGTCTCCCAGTGTCCGCAGCTCAGGCTCCCTGATGTGTCTCAGTGTCCGCGGCTCAGCCCCCCTGATTTGCCACAGTGTCCGCAGCTCAGCCTCCCTGATGTCTCCCACTGTCCGCAGCTCAGCCTCCCTGATGTGTCGCAGTGTCCGCAGCACAGTCTCCCTAATATATCTCAGTGTGCACACCTCAGCCTCCCTGATGTGTCTCAGTGTCCGCAGCTCAGGCTCCCTGATGTGTCTCAGTGTCCGCGGCTCAGCCCCCCTGATTTGCCACAGTGTCCGCAGCTCAGCCTCCCTGATGTCTCCCACTGTCCGCAGCTCAGCCTCCCTGATGTGTCGCAGTGTCCGCAGCACAGTCTCCCTAATATATCTCAGTGTGCACACCTCAGCCTCCCTGATGTGTCTCAGTGTCCGCAGCTCAGCCTCCCTGATGTGTCACACTGTCCACAGCTCAGCCTCCCTGATGTGTCTCAGTGTCCGCAGCTCTGCCTCCCTGATGTATCTCAGTGTCCGCAGCTCAGCCTCCCTGATATGTCTCAGTGTCCGCAGCTCAGCCTCCCTGATGTGTCTCAGTGTCCGCAGCTCAGCCTCCATGATGTGTCTCAGTGTCCGCAGCTCAGCCTCACTGATGTGGCTCAGTGTCCGCAGCTCAGACTCCCTAATCTGTCTCACTGTGCACAGCTCAGCCTCCCTGATGGGTCTCAGTGTCCGCAGCTCAGCCTCCCTGATGTATATCAGTGTCCGCAGCTCAGCCTCCCTGATGTGTCTCAGTGTCTGCAGCTCAGCCTCCCTGATGGGTCTCAGTGTCCGCAGCTCAGTCTCCCTGATGTGTCTCAGTGTCCGCAGCTCAGCATCCCTGATGTGCCTCAGTGTCCTCAGCTCAGCCACCCTGATGTCTCCCAGTGTCCGCAGCTCAGCCTCCCTGATGTGTGTCAGTGTCCGCAGCTCAACCTCCCTGATGTGTCTCAGTGTCCGGAGCTCAGCCACCCTGATGTGTCTCAGTGTCCGCAGCTCAGACTCCCTGATGTGTCGCAGTGTCCGCAGCTCAGACTCCCTGATGTGTCTCAGTGTCCGCAGCTCAGACTCCCTGATGTGTCTCAGTGCGCGCCGCTCAGCCTCCCTGATGTGTCTCAGTGTCCGCAGCTCAGCCTCCATGATGTGTCTCAGTGTCCGCAGCTCAGCCTCACTGATGTGTCTCAGTGTCCACAGCTCAGCCTCCATGATGTGTCGCAGTGTCCGCAGCTCAGCCACCCTGATGTCTCCTAGTGTCCGCAGCTCAGCCTCCCTGATGTGTGTCAGTGTCAGCAGCTCAGCCTCCCTGATGCGTCTCAGTGTCCGCAGCTCAGCCACCCTGATGTGTCTCAGTGTCCGCAGCTCAGACTCCCTGATGTGTCGCAGTGTCCGCAGCTCAGACTCCCTGATGTGTCTCAGTGTCCGCAGCTCAGACTCCCTGATGTGTCTCAGTGCGCGCCGCTCAGCCTCCCTGATGTGTCTCAGTGTCCGCAGCTCAGCCTCCCTGATGCGTCTCAGTGTCCGCAGCTCAGCCTCGCTGATGTGTCTCAGTGTCTGCAGCTCAGCCACCCTGATGTGTCTCAGTGTCCGCAGCTCAGACTCCCTGATGTGTCGCAGTGTCCGCAGCTCAGACTCCCTGATGTGTCTCAGTGTCCGCAGCTCAGACTCCCTGATGTGTCTCAGTGCGCGCCGCTCAGCCTCCCTGATGTGTCTCAGTGTCCGCAGCTCAGCCTCCCTGATACGTCTCAGTGTCCGCAGCTCAGCCTCGCTGATGTGTCTCAGTGTCCGCAGCTCAGCCTCACTGATGTGTCTCAGTGTCCGCAGCTCAGCCTCCCTGATGTGTCTCAGTATCCGCAGCTCAGCCTCACTGATGTGTCTCAGTGTCCGCAGCTCAGCCTCCCTGATGTGTCTCAGTGTCCGCAGCTCAGCCTCACTGATGTGTCTCAGTGTCCACAGCTCAGTCTCCCTGATGTATCGCAGTGTCCGCAGCTCCGCCACCCTGATGTCAGTGTCCGCAGCTCAGTCTCCCTGATGTGTCACAGTGTCCGCAGCTCAGCCTCCCTGATGTGTCACAGTGTCCGCAGCTCAGCCTCCCTGATGTGCCTCAGTGTCCGCAGCTCAGCCTCCCTGATGTCTCCCACTGTTCGCAGCTCAGCCTCCCTGATGTGTCGCAGTGTCCGCAGCACAGTCTCCCTAATGTGTCTCAGTGTCTGCAGCTCAGCCTCCCTGATGTGTCTCAGTGTCCGCGGTTCAGCCCCCCTGATTTGCCACAGTGTCCACAGCTCAGCCTCCCTGATGTGCCTCAGTGTCCGCAGCTCAGCCTCCCTGATGTCTCCCATTGTCCGCAGCTCAGCCTCCCTGATGTGTCGCAGTGTCCGCAGACAGTCTCCCTAATGTGTCTCAGTGTCTGCAGCTCAGCCTCCCTGATGTGTCTCAGTGTCCGCAGCTCAGCCTCCCTGATGTGTCTCAGTGTCTGCAGCTCAGCCTCCCTGATGTGTCTCAGTGTCCGCAGATCAGCCTCCCTGATGTGTCTCAGTGTCCGCAACTCAGCCTTCCTGATGGGTCTCAGTTTCCGCAGCTCAGTCTCCCTGATGTGTCTCAGTGTCCCCAGCTCAGCCTCCCTGATGGGTCTCAGTTTCCGCAGCTCAGCCTCGCTATTGTGTCTCAGTGTCCACAGCTCAGTCACCCTGATGTCTCCCAGTGTCCGCAGCTCAGCCTCCCTGATGTGTGTCAGTGTCCGCAGCTCAACCTCCCTGATGTGTCTCAGTGTCCGGAACTCAGCCACCCTGATGTGTCTCAGTGTCCGCAGCTCAGACTCCCTGATGTGTCGCAGTGTCCGCAGCTCAGACTCCCTGATGTGTCTCAGTGTCCGCAGCTCAGACTCCCTGATGTGTCTCAGTGCGCGCCGCTCAGCCTCCCTGATGTGTCTCAGTGTCCGCAGCTCAGCCTCCCTGATACGTCTCAGTGTCCGCAGCTCAGCCTCGCTGATGTGTCTCAGTGTCTGCAGCTCAGCCTCCCTGATGGGTCTCAGTGTCCGCAGCTCAGACTCCCTGATGGGTCTCAGTGTCCGCAGCTCAGCCTCCCTGATGTGTCGCAGTGTCCGCAGCTCAGACTCCCTGATGGGTCTCAGTGTCCGCAGCTCAGCCTCACTGATGTGTCTCAGTGTCCGCAGCTCAGCCTCCCTGATGTGTCTAGGTGTCCGCAGCTCAGCCTCACTGATGTGTCTCAGTGTCCGCAGCTCAGCCTCCCTGTTGTGTCGCAGTGTCCGCAGCTCAGTCTCCCTGATGTATCGCAGTGTCCGCAGCTCCGCCACCCTGATGTCAGTGTCCGCAGCTCAGCCTCCCTGATGTGTCACAGTGTCCGCAGCTCAGCCTCCCTGATGTCTCCCACTGTCCGCAGCTCAGCCTCCCTGATGTGTCGCAGTGTCCGCAGCACAGTCTCCCTGATGTCTCCCACTGTCCACAGCTCAGCCTCCCTGATGTGTCTCAGTGTCTGCAGCTCAGCCTCCCTGATGTGTCTCAGTGTCCGCGGTTCAGCCCCCCTGATTTGCCACAGTGTCCACAGCTCAGCCTCCCTGATGTGCCTCAGTGTCCGCAGCTCAGCCTCCCTGATGTCTCCCATTGTCCGCAGCTCAGCCTCCCTGATGTGTCGCAGTGTCCGCAGACAGTCTCCCTAATGTGTCTCAGTGTCTGCAGCTCAGCCTCCCTGATGTGTCTCAGTGTCCGCAGCTCAGCCTCCCTGATGTGTCTCAGTGTCTGCAGCTCAGCCTCCCTGATGTGTCTCAGTGTCCGCAGATCAGCCTCCCTGATGTGTCTCAGTGTCCGCAACTCAGCCTTCCTGATGGGTCTCAGTTTCCGCAGCTCAGTCTCCCTGATGTGTCTCAGTGTCCCCAGCTCAGCCTCCCTGATGGGTCTCAGTTTCCGCAGCTCAGCCTCGCTATTGTGTCTCAGTGTCCACAGCTCAGTCACCCTGATGTCTCCCAGTGTCCGCAGCTCAGCCTCCCTGATGTGTGTCAGTGTCCGCAGCTCAACCTCCCTGATGTGTCTCAGTGTCCGGAACTCAGCCACCCTGATGTGTCTCAGTGTCCGCAGCTCAGACTCCCTGATGTGTCGCAGTGTCCGCAGCTCAGACTCCCTGATGTGTCTCAGTGTCCGCAGCTCAGACTCCCTGATGTGTCTCAGTGCGCGCCGCTCAGCCTCCCTGATGTGTCTCAGTGTCCGCAGCTCAGCCTCCCTGATACGTCTCAGTGTCCGCAGCTCAGCCTCGCTGATGTGTCTCAGTGTCTGCAGCTCAGCCTCCCTGATGGGTCTCAGTGTCCGCAGCTCAGACTCCCTGATGGGTCTCAGTGTCCGCAGCTCAGCCTCCCTGATGTGTCGCAGTGTCCGCAGCTCAGACTCCCTGATGGGTCTCAGTGTCCGCAGCTCAGCCTCACTGATGTGTCTCAGTGTCCGCAGCTCAGCCTCCCTGATGTGTCTAGGTGTCCGCAGCTCAGCCTCACTGATGTGTCTCAGTGTCCGCAGCTCAGCCTCCCTGTTGTGTCGCAGTGTCCGCAGCTCAGTCTCCCTGATGTATCGCAGTGTCCGCAGCTCCGCCACCCTGATGTCAGTGTCCGCAGCTCAGCCTCCCTGATGTGTCACAGTGTCCGCAGCTCAGCCTCCCTGATGTCTCCCACTGTCCGCAGCTCAGCCTCCCTGATGTGTCGCAGTGTCCGCAGCACAGTCTCCCTGATGTCTCCCACTGTCCGCAGCTCAGCCTCCCTGATGTGTTGCAGTGTCCGCAGCTCAGCCTCCCTGATGTGTTGCAGTGTCCGCAGCTCAGTCTCCCTAATGTGTCTCAGTGTATGCAGCTCAGCTTCCCTGATGTGTCTCAGTGTCCGCGGTTCAGCCCCCCTGATTTGCCACAGTGTCCACAGCTCCGCCTCCCTGATGTGCCTCAGTGTCCGCAGCTCAGCCTCCCTGATGTCTCCCATTGTCCGCAGCTCAGCCTCCCTGATGTGTCGCAGTGTCCGCAGCACAGTCTCCCTAATGTGTCTCAGTGTCTGCAGCTCAGCCTCCCTGATGTGTCTCAGTGTCCGCAGCTCATCTTCCCTGATGTGTCTCAGTGTCTGCAGCTCAGCCTCCCTGATGTCTCCCAGTGTCCGCAGCTCAGCCTTCCTGATGTGTGTCAGTGTCCGCAGCTCAGCCACCCTGATGTGTCTCAGTGTCCGCAGCTCAGCCACCCTGATGTGTCTCAGTGTCCGCAGCTCAGCCTCCCTGATGTCTCCCAGTGTCCGCAGCTTAGCCTCCCTGATGCGTCTCAGTGTCCGCAGCTCAGCCACCCTGATGTGTCTCAGTGTCCGCAGCTGAGACTCCCTGATATTTCTCAGTGTGCGCAGCTCAGCCTCTCTGATGTGTCTCAGTGTCCGCAGCTCAGCCTCCCTGATGTGTCGCAGTGTCCGCAGCTCAGCCTCCCTGATGGGTCTCAGTGTCCGCAGCTCAGCCTCCCTGATGTGTCTCAGTGTCCGCAGCTCAGCCTCCCTGATGTGTCTCAGTGTCCGCAGCTCAGCCTCACTGATGTGTCTCAGTGTCCGCAGCTCAGCCTCCCTAATGTGTCTCACTGTGCGCAGCTCAGCCTCCCTGATGGGTCTCAGTGTGTGCAGCTCAGCCTCCCTGATTGGTCTCAGTTTACGCAGCTCAGCCTCACTATTGTGTCTCAGTGTCCACAGCTCAGTCTCCCTGATGTATCGCAGTGTCCGCAGCTCAGCCTCCCTGATGTGTCACAGTGTCCGCAGCTCAGCCTCCCTGATGTCTCCCAGTGTCCGCAGCTCAGGCACCCTGATGTGTCTCTGTGTCCACAGCTCAGCCTCCCTGATGCGTCTCAGTGTCCGCAGCTCAGCCTCCCTGATGCGTCTCAGTGTCCGCAGCTCAGCCTCCCTGATGTGTCACAATGTCCGCAGCTCAGCCTCCCTGATGTGTCTCAGTGTCCGCAGTTCAGCCTCTCTGATGTTTCGCAGTGTCCGCAGCTCAGCCTCCCTGATGTGTCGCAGTGTCCGCAGCTCAGTCTCCCTAATGTGTCTCAGTGTCCGCGGCTCAGCCACCCTGATTTGCCAGTGTCCGCAGCTCAGCCTCCCTGATGTGCCTCAGTGTCCGCAGCTCAGCCTCCCTGATGTCAGTGTCCGCAGCTCAGCCTCCCTGATGTCTCCCACTGTCCGCAGCTCAGCCTCCCTGATGTGTCGCAGTGTCCGCAGCACAGTCTCCCTAATATATCTCAGTGTGCACACCTCAGCCTCCCTGATGTGTGTCAGTGTCCGCAGCTCAGCCTCCCTGATGTGTCTCAGTGTCCGCAGCTCAGCCTCCCTGATGTGTCTCAGTGTCCGCAGCTCAGCCTCCCTGATGTATCGCAGTGTCCGCAGCTCAGCCTCCCTGATGTCAGTGTCCGCAGCTCAGTCTCCCTTATGTGTCACCGTGTCCGCAGCTCAGCCTCCCTGATGTGTCTCAGTGTCCGCAGCTCAGCCTCCCTGATGTGTCTCAGTGTCCGCAGCTCAGCCTCCCTGATGTGTCTCAGTGTCCACAGCTCAGCCTCCCTGATGTGTCTCAGTGTCCGCAGCTCAGCCTCACTGATGTGTCTCAGTGTCTGCAGCTCAGACTCCCTAATGTGTCTCACTGTGCACAGCTCAGCCTCCCTGATGGGTCTCAGTGTCCGCAGCTCAGCCTCACTGATATGTCTCAGTGTCCGCAGCTCAGACTCCCTAATGTGTCTCACTGTGCACAGCTCAGCCTCCCTGATGGGTCTCAGTGTCCGCAGCTCAGCCTCCCTGATGTGTCTCAGTGTCCACAGCTCAGTCTCCCTGATGTATCGCAGTGTCCGCAGCTCAGACTCCCTCATGTGTCTCACTGTGCACAGCTCAGCCTCCCTGATGTGTCGCAGTGTCCGCAGCTCAGCCTCCCTGATGGGTCTCAGTGTCCGCAGCTCAGCCTCCCTGATGTGTCTCAGTGTCCGCAGCTCAGCCTCCCTGATGTGTCTCAGTGTCCGCAGCTCAGCCTCCCTGATGTGTCTCAGTGTCCGCAGCTCAGACGCACTGATGTGTCTCAGTGTCCGCAGCTCAGCCTCCCTGATGTCAGTGTCCGCAGCTCAGCCTCCCTGATGTCAGTGTCGGCAGCTCAGTCTCCCTGATGTGTCTCAGTGTCCGCAGCTCAGCCTCCCTGATGTCTCCCACTGTCCACAGCTCAGCCTCCCTGATGTGTCGCAGTGTCCGCAGCACAGTCTCCCTAATGTGTCTCAGTGTCTGCAGCTCAGCCTCCCTGATGTGTCTCAGTGTCCGCGGTTCAGCCCCCCTGATTTGCCACAGTGTCCACAGCTCAGCCTCCCTGATGTGCCTCAGTGTCCGCAGCTCAGCCTCCCTGATGTGTCGCAGTGTCCGCAGCACAGTCTCCCTAATGTGTCTCAGTGTCTGCAGCTCAGCCGCCCTGATGTGTCTCAGTGTCCGCAGCTCAGCCTCCCTGATGTGTCTCAGTGTCTGCAGCTCAGCCTCCCTGATGTGTCTCAGTGTCTGCAGCTCAGCCTTCCTGATGGGTCTCAGTGTCCGCAGCTCAGTCTCCCTGATGTGTCTCAGTGTCCGCAGCTCAGCCTCCCTGATGGGTCTCAGTTTCCGCAGCTCAGCCTCGCTATTGTGTCTCAGTGTCCACAGCTCAGTCTCCCTGATGTCAGTGTCCACAGCTCAGTCTCCCTGATGTCAGTGTCCACAGCTCAGTCTCCCTGATGTATCGCAGTGTCCACAGCTCAGCCTCCCCGATGTATCGCAGTTTCCACAGCTCAGCCTCCCTGATGTCAGTGTCCGCAGCTCAGTCTCCCTGATGTGTCACTGTGTCCGCAGCTCAGCCTCCCTGAAGTGCCTCAGTTTCCGCAGCTCAGCCTCCTGATGTCTCCCAGTGTCCGCAGCTCAGGCTCCCTGATGTGCCTCAGTGTCCGCAGCTCAGCCTCCCTGATGTCTCCCACTGTCCGCAGCTCAGCCTTCCTGATGTGTCGCAGTGTCCGCAGCACAGTCTCCCTAATATATCTCAGTGTGCACACCTCAGCCTCCCTGATGTGTCTCAGTGTCCGCAGCTCAGCCTCCCTGATGTGTCTCAGTGTCCGCAGCTCAGCCTCCCTGATGTCAGTGTCCGCAGCTCAGCCTCCCTGATGTGTCACACTGTCCGCAGCTCAGCCTCCCTGATGTGTCTCAGTGTCCGCAGCTCAGCCTCCCTGATGTGTCTCAGTGTCCGCAGCTCAGCCTCCCTGATGTATCGCAGTGTCAGCAGCTCAGCCTCCCTGATGTCAGTGTCCGCAGCTCAGTCTCCCTTATGTGTCACTGTGTCCGCAGCTCTGCCTCCCTGATGTATCTCAGTGTCCGCAGCTCAGACTCCCTGATATGTCTCAGTGTCCGCAGCTCAGCCTCCCTGATGTGTCTCAGTGTCCGCAGCTCAGCCTCCATGATGTGTCTCAGTGTCCGCAGCTCAGCCTCACTGATGTGTCTGTGTCCGCAGCTCAGACTCCCTAATGTGTCTCACTGTGCACAGCTCAGCCTCCCTGATGTGTCTCAGTGTCAGCAGTTCAGCCTCTCTGATGTTTCGCAGTGTCCGCAGCTCAGCCTCCCTGATGTGTCGCAGTGTCCGCAGCTCTGTCTCCCTAATGTGTCTCAGTGTCCGCGGCTCAGCCACCCTGATTTGCCAGTGTCCGCAGCTCAGCCTCCCTGATGTGCCTCAGTGTCCGCAGCTCAGCCTCCCTGATGTCAGTGTCCGCAGCTCAGCCTCCCTGATGTCTCCCACTGTCCGCAGCTCAGCCTCCCTGATGTGTCGCAGTGTCCGCAGCACAGTCTCCCTAATATATCTCAGTGTGCACACCTCAGCCTCCCTGATGTGTGTCAGTGTCCGCAGCTCAGCCTCCCTGATGTGTCTCAGTGTCCGCAGCTCAGCCTCCCTGATGTGTCTCAGTGTCCGCAGCTCAGCCTCCCTGATGTATCGCAGTGTCCGCAGCTCAGCCTCCCTGATGTCAGTGTCCGCAGCTCAGTCTCCCTTATGTGTCACCGTGTCCGCAGCTCAGCCTCCCTGATGTGTCTCAGTGTCCGCAGCTCAGCCTCCCTGATGTGTCTCAGTGTCCGCAGCTCAGCCTCCCTGATGTGTCTCAGTGTCCACAGCTCAGCCTCCCTGATGTGTCTCAGTGTCCGCAGCTCAGCCTCACTGATGTGTCTCAGTGTCTGCAGCTCAGACTCCCTAATGTGTCTCACTGTGCACAGCTCAGCCTCCCTGATGTGTCTCAGTGTCCGCAGCTCAGACGCACTGATGTGTCTCAGTGTCCGCAGCTCAGCCTCCCTGATGTCAGTGTCCGCAGCTCAGCCTCCCTGATGTCAGTGTCGGCAGCTCAGTCTCCCTGATGTGTCTCAGTGTCCGCAGCTCAGCCTCCCTGATGTCTCCCACTGTCCACAGCTCAGCCTCCCTGATGTGTCGCAGTGTCCGCAGCACAGTCTCCCTAATGTGTCTCAGTGTCTGCAGCTCAGCCTCCCTGATGTGTCTCAGTGTCCGCGGTTCAGCCCCCCTGATTTGCCACAGTGTCCACAGCTCAGCCTCCCTGATGTGCCTCAGTGTCCGCAGCTCAGCCTCCCTGATGTGTCGCAGTGTCCGCAGCACAGTCTCCCTAATGTGTCTCAGTGTCTGCAGCTCAGCCGCCCTGATGTGTCTCAGTGTCCGCAGCTCAGCCTCCCTGATGTGTCTCAGTGTCTGCAGCTCAGCCTCCCTGATGTGTCTCAGTGTCTGCAGCTCAGCCTTCCTGATGGGTCTCAGTGTCCGCAGCTCAGTCTCCCTGATGTGTCTCAGTGTCCGCAGCTCAGCCTCCCTGATGGGTCTCAGTTTCCGCAGCTCAGCCTCGCTATTGTGTCTCAGTGTCCACAGCTCAGTCTCCCTGATGTCAGTGTCCACAGCTCAGTCTCCCTGATGTCAGTGTCCACAGCTCAGTCTCCCTGATGTATCGCAGTGTCCACAGCTCAGCCTCCCCGATGTATCGCAGTTTCCACAGCTCAGCCTCCCTGATGTCAGTGTCCGCAGCTCAGTCTCCCTGATGTGTCACTGTGTCCGCAGCTCAGCCTCCCTGAAGTGCCTCAGTTTCCGCAGCTCAGCCTCCTGATGTCTCCCAGTGTCCGCAGCTCAGGCTCCCTGATGTGCCTCAGTGTCCGCAGCTCAGCCTCCCTGATGTCTCCCACTGTCCGCAGCTCAGCCTTCCTGATGTGTCGCAGTGTCCGCAGCACAGTCTCCCTAATATATCTCAGTGTGCACACCTCAGCCTCCCTGATGTGTCTCAGTGTCCGCAGCTCAGCCTCCCTGATGTGTCTCAGTGTCCGCAGCTCAGCCTCCCTGATGTCAGTGTCCGCAGCTCAGCCTCCCTGATGTGTCACACTGTCCGCAGCTCAGCCTCCCTGATGTGTCTCAGTGTCCGCAGCTCAGCCTCCCTGATGTGTCTCAGTGTCCGCAGCTCAGCCTCCCTGATGTATCGCAGTGTCAGCAGCTCAGCCTCCCTGATGTCAGTGTCCGCAGCTCAGTCTCCCTTATGTGTCACTGTGTCCGCAGCTCTGCCTCCCTGATGTATCTCAGTGTCCGCAGCTCAGACTCCCTGATATGTCTAAGTGTCCGCAGCTCAGCCTCCCTGATGTGTCTCAGTGTCCGCAGCTCAGCCTCCATGATGTGTCTCAGTGTCCGCAGCTCAGCCTCACTGATGTGTCTCAGTGTCCGCAGCTCAGACTCCCTAATGTGTCTCACTGTGCACAGCTCAGCCTCCCTGATGTGTCTCAGTGTCCGCAGTTCAGCCTCTCTGATGTTTCGCAGTGTCCGCAGCTCAGCCTCCCTGATGTGTCGCAGTGTCCGCAGCTCTGTCTCCCTAATGTGTCTCAGTGTCCGCGGCTCAGCCACCCTGATTTGCCAGTGTCCGCAGCTCAGCCTCCCTGATGTGCCTCAGTGTCCGCAGCTCAGCCTCCCTGATGTCAGTGTCCGCAGCTCAGCCTCCCTGATGTCTCCCACTGTCCGCAGCTCAGCCTCCCTGATGTGTCGCAGTGTCCGCAGCACAGTCTCCCTAATATATCTCAGTGTGCACACCTCAGCCTCCCTGATGTGTGTCAGTGTCCGCAGCTCAGCCTCCCTGATGTGTCTCAGTGTCCGCAGCTCAGCCTCCCTGATGTGTCTCAGTGTCCGCAGCTCAGCCTCCCTGATGTATCGCAGTGTCCGCAGCTCAGCCTCCCTGATGTCAGTGTCCGCAGCTCAGTCTCCCTTATGTGTCACCGTGTCCGCAGCTCAGCCTCCCTGATGTGTCTCAGTGTCCGCAGCTCAGCCTCCCTGATGTGTCTCAGTGTCCGCAGCTCAGCCTCCCTGATGTGTCTCAGTGTCCACAGCTCAGCCTCCCTGATGTGTCTCAGTGTCCGCAGCTCAGCCTCACTGATGTGTCTCAGTGTCTGCAGCTCAGACTCCCTAATGTGTCTCACTGTGCACAGCTCAGCCTACCTGATGGGTCTCAGTGTCCGCAGCTCAGCCTCACTGATGTCTCTCAGTGTCCGCAGCTCAGACTCCCTAATGTGTCTCACTGTGCACAGCTCAGCCTCCCTGATGGGTCTCAGTGTCTGCAGCTCAGCCTCCCTGATGTGTCTCAGTGTCCACAGCTCAGTCTCCCTGATGTATCGCAGTGTCCGCAGCTCAGACTCCCTCATGTGTCTCACTGTGCACAGCTCAGCCTCCCTGATGTGTCGCAGTGTCCGCAGCTCAGCCTCCCTGATGGGTCTCAGTGTCCGCAGCTCAGCCTCCCTGATGTGTCTCAGTGTCCGCAGCTCAGCCTCCCTGATGTGTCTCAGTGTCCGCAGCTCAGCCTCCCTGATGTGTCTCAGTGTCCGCAGCTCAGACGCACTGATGTGTCTCAGTGTCCGCAGCTCAGCCTCCCTGATGTCAGTGTCCGCAGCTCAGCCTCCCTGATGTCAGTGTCGGCAGCTCAGTCTCCCTGATGTGTCTCAGTGTCCGCAGCTCAGCCTCCCTGATGTCTCCCACTGTCCACAGCTCAGCCTCCCTGATGTGTCGCAGTGTCCGCAGCACAGTCTCCCTAATGTGTCTCAGTGTCTGCAGCTCAGCCTCCCTGATGTGTCTCAGTGTCCGCGGTTCAGCCCCCCTGATTTGCCACAGTGTCCACAGCTCAGCCTCCCTGATGTGTCGCAGTGTCCGCAGCACAGTCTCCCTAATGTGTCTCAGTGTCTGCAGCTCAGCCGCCCTGATGTGTCTCAGTGTCCGCAGCTCAGCCTCCCTGATGTGTCTCAGTGTCTGCAGCTCAGCCTCCCTGATGTGTCTCAGTGTCTGCAGCTCAGCCTTCCTGATGGGTCTCAGTGTCCGCAGCTCAGTCTCCCTGATGTGTCTCAGTGTCCGCAGCTCAGCCTCCCTGATGGGTCTCAGTTTCCGCAGCTCAGCCTCGCTATTGTGTCTCAGTGTCCACAGCTCAGTCTCCCTGATGTCAGTGTCCACAGCTCAGTCTCCCTGATGTCAGTGTCCGCAGCTCAGCCTCCCTGATGTCTCCCACTGTCCGCAGCTCAGCCTCCCTGATGTGTCGCAGTGTCCGCAGCACAGTCTCCCTAATATATCTCAGTGTGCACACCTCAGCCTCCCTGATGTGTGTCAGTGTCCGCAGCTCAGCTTCCCTGATGTGTCTCAGTGTCCGCAGCTCAGCCTCCCTGATGTGTCTCAGTGTCCGCAGCTCAGCCTCCCTGATGTATCGCAGTGTCCGCAGCTCAGCCTCCCTGATGTCAGTGTCCGCAGCTCAGTCTCCCTTATGTGTCACCGTGTCCGCAGCTCAGCCTCCCTGATGTGTCTCAGGGTCCGCAGCTCAGCCTCCCTGATGTGTCTCACGGTCCGCAGCTCAGCCTCCCTGATGTGTCTCAGTGTCCACAGCTCAGCCTCGCTGATGTGTCTCAGTGTCCGCAGCTCAGCCTCACTGATGTGTCTCAGTGTCTGCAGCTCAGACTCCCTAATGTGTCTCACTGTGCACAGCTCAGCCTCCCTGATGGGTCTCAGTGTCCGCAGCTCAGCCTCACTGATGTGTCTCAGTGTCCGCAGCTCAGACTCCCTAATGTGTCTCACTGTGCACAGCTCAGCCTCCCTGATGGGTCTCAGTGTCCGCAGCTCAGCCTCCCTGATGTGTCTCAGTGTCCACAGCTCAGTCTCCCTGATGTATCGCAGTGTCCGCAGCTCAGACTCCCTCATGTGTCTCACTGTGCACAGCTCAGCCTCCCTGATGTGTCGCAGTGTCCGCAGCTCAGCCTCCCTGATGGGTCTCAGTGTCCGCAGCTCAGCCTCCCTGATGTGTCTCAGTGTCCGCAGCTCAGCCTCCCTGATGTGTCTCAGTGTCCGCAGCTCAGCCTCCCTGATGTGTCTCAGTGTCCGCAGCTCAGACGCACTGATGTGTCTCAGTGTCCGCAGCTCAGCCTCCCTGATGTCAGTGTCCGCAGCTCAGCCTCCCTGATGTCAGTGTCGGCAGCTCAGTCTCCCTGATGTGTCTCAGTGTCCGCAGCTCAGCCTCCCTGATGTCTCCCACTGTCCACAGCTCAGCCTCCCTGATGTGTCGCAGTGTCCGCAGCACAGTCTCCCTAATGTGTCTCAGTGTCTGCAGCTCAGCCTCCCTGATGTGTCTCAGTGTCCGCGGTTCAGCCCCCCTGATTTGCCACAGTGTCCACAGCTCAGCCTCCCTGATGTGTCGCAGTGTCCGCAGCACAGTCTCCCTAATGTGTCTCAGTGTCTGCAGCTCAGCCGCCCTGATGTGTCTCAGTGTCCGCAGCTCAGCCTCCCTGATGTGTCTCAGTGTCTGCAGCTCAGCCTCCCTGATGTGTCTCAGTGTCTGCAGCTCAGCCTTCCTGATGGGTCTCAGTGTCTGCAGCTCAGTCTCCCTGATGTGTCTCAGTGTCCGCAGCTCAGCCTCCCTGATGGGTCTCAGTTTCCGCAGCTCAGCCTCGCTATTGTGTCTCAGTGTCCACAGCTCAGTCTCCCTGATGTCAGTGTCCACAGCTCAGTCTCCCTGATGTCAGTGTCCACAGCTCAGTCTCCCTGATGTATCGCAGTGTCCACAGCTCAGCCTCCCCGATGTATCGCAGTTTCCACAGCTCAGCCTCCCTGATGTCAGTGTCCGCAGCTCAGTCTCCCTGATGTGTCACTGTGTCCGCAGCTCAGCCTCCCTGAAGTGCCTCAGTTTCCGCAGCTCAGCCTCCCTGATGTCTCCCAGTGTCCGCAGCTCAGGCTCCCTGATGTGCCTCAGTGTCCGCAGCTCAGCCTCCCTGATGTCTCCCACTGTCCGCAGCTCAGCCTTCCTGATGTGTCGCAGTGTCCGCAGCACAGTCTCCCTAATATATCTCAGTGTGCACACCTCAGCCTCCCTGATGTGTCTCAGTGTCCGCAGCTCAGCCTCCCTGATGTGTCTCAGTGTCCGCAGCTCAGCCTCCCTGATGTCAGTGTCCGCAGCTCAGCCTCCCTGATGTGTCACACTGTCCGCAGCTCAGCCTCCCTGATGTGTCTCAGTGTCCGCAGCTCAGCCTCCCTGATGTGTCGCAGTGTCCGCAGCACAGTCTCCCTAATATATCTCAGTGTGCACACCTCAGCCTCCCTGATGTGTGTCAGTGTCCGCAGCTCAGCTTCCCTGATGTGTCTCAGTGTCCGCAGCTCAGCCTCCCTGATGTGTCTCAGTGTCCGCAGCTCAGCCTCCCTGATGTATCGCAGTGTCCGCAGCTCAGCCTCCCTGATGTCAGTGTCCGCAGCTCAGTCTCCCTTATGTGTCACCGTGTCCGCAGCTCAGCCTCCCTGATGTGTCTCAGGGTCCGCAGCTCAGCCTCCCTGATGTGTCTCACGGTCCGCAGCTCAGCCTCCCTGATGTGTCTCAGTGTCCACAGCTCAGCCTCCCTGATGTGTCTCAGTGTCCGCAGCTCAGCCTCACTGATGTGTCTCAGTGTCTGCAGCTCAGACTCCCTAATGTGTCTCACTGTGCACAGCTCAGCCTCCCTGATGGGTCTCAGTGTCCGCAGCTCAGCCTCACTGATGTGTCTCAGTGTCCGCAGCTCAGACTCCCTAATGTGTCTCACTGTGCACAGCTCAGCCTCCCTGATGGGTCTCAGTGTCCGCAGCTCAGCCTCCCTGATGTGTCTCAGTGTCCACAGCTCAGTCTCCCTGATGTATCGCAGTGTCCGCAGCTCAGACTCCCTCATGTGTCTCACTGTGCACAGCTCAGCCTCCCTGATGTGTCGCAGTGTCCGCAGCTCAGCCTCCCTGATGGGTCTCAGTGTCCGCAGCTCAGCCTCCCTGATGTGTCTCAGTGTCCGCAGCTCAGCCTCCCTGATGTGTCTCAGTGTCCGCAGCTCAGCCTCCCTGATGTGTCTCAGTGTCCGCAGCTCAGACGCACTGATGTGTCTCAGTGTCCGCAGCTCAGCCTCCCTGATGTCAGTGTCCGCAGCTCAGCCTCCCTGATGTCAGTGTCGGCAGCTCAGTCTCCCTGATGTGTCTCAGTGTCCGCAGCTCAGCCTCCCTGATGTCTCCCACTGTCCACAGCTCAGCCTCCCTGATGTGTCGCAGTGTCCGCAGCACAGTCTCCCTAATGTGTCTCAGTGTCTGCAGCTCAGCCTCCCTGATGTGTCTCAGTGTCCGCGGTTCAGCCCCCCTGATTTGCCACAGTGTCCACAGCTCAGCCTCCCTGATGTGTCGCAGTGTCCGCAGCACAGTCTCCCTAATGTGTCTCAGTGTCTGCAGCTCAGCCGCCCTGATGTGTCTCAGTGTCCGCAGCTCAGCCTCCCTGATGTGTCTCAGTGTCTGCAGCTCAGCCTCCCTGATGTGTCTCAGTGTCTGCAGCTCAGCCTTCCTGATGGGTCTCAGTGTCTGCAGCTCAGTCTCCCTGATGTGTCTCAGTGTCCGCAGCTCAGCCTCCCTGATGGGTCTCAGTTTCCGCAGCTCAGCCTCGCTATTGTGTCTCAGTGTCCACAGCTCAGTCTCCCTGATGTCAGTGTCCACAGCTCAGTCTCCCTGATGTCAGTGTCCACAGCTCAGTCTCCCTGATGTATCGCAGTGTCCACAGCTCAGCCTCCCCGATGTATCGCAGTTTCCACAGCTCAGCCTCCCTGATGTCAGTGTCCGCAGCTCAGTCTCCCTGATGTGTCACTGTGTCCGCAGCTCAGCCTCCCTGAAGTGCCTCAGTTTCCGCAGCTCAGCCTCCCTGATGTCTCCCAGTGTCCGCAGCTCAGGCTCCCTGATGTGCCTCAGTGTCCGCAGCTCAGCCTCCCTGATGTCTCCCACTGTCCGCAGCTCAGCCTTCCTGATGTGTCGCAGTGTCCGCAGCACAGTCTCCCTAATATATCTCAGTGTGCACACCTCAGCCTCCCTGATGTGTCTCAGTGTCCGCAGCTCAGCCTCCCTGATGTGTCTCAGTGTCCGCAGCTCAGCCTCCCTGATGTCAGTGTCCGCAGCTCAGCCTCCCTGATGTGTCACACTGTCCGCAGCTCAGCCTCCCTGATGTGTCTCAGTGTCCGCAGCTCAGCCTCCCTGATGTGTCTCAGTTTCCGCAGCTCAGCCTCCCTGATGTATCGCAGTGTCAGCAGCTCAGCCTCCCTGATGTCAGTGACCGCAGCTCAGTCTCCCTTATGTGTCACTGTGTCCGCAGCTCTGCCTCCCTGATGTATCTCAGTGTCCGCAGCTCAGCCTCCCTGATATGTCTCAGTGTCCGCAGCTCAGCCTCCCTGATGTGTCTCAGTGTCCGCAGCTCAGCCTCCATGATGTGTCTCAGTGTCCGCAGCTCAGCCTCACTGATGTGTCTCAGTGTCCGCAGCTCAGACTCCCTAATGTGTCTCACTGTGCACAGCTCAGCCTCCCTGATGGGTCTCAGTGTCCGCAGCTCAGCCTCCCTGATGTATTTCAGTGTCCGCAGCTCAGCCTCCCTGATGTGTCTCAGTGTCCGCAGCTCAGCCTCACTGATGTGTCTCAGTGTCCGCAGCTCAGCCTCCCTGTTGTGTCTCAGTGTCCGCAGCTCAGTCTCCCTAATGTGTTTCAGTGTCCGCAGCTCCGCCACCCTGATGTCAGTGTCCGCAGCTCAGTCTCCCTGATGTGTCACAGTGTCCGCAGCTCAGCCTCCCTGATGTGTCACAGTGTCCGCAGCTCAGCCTCCCTGATGTCTCCCACTGTCCGCAGCTCAGCCTCCCTGATGTGTCGCAGTGTCCGCAGCACAGTCTCCCTGATGTCTCCCACTGTCCGCAGCTCAGCCTCCCTGATGTGTCGCAGTGTCCGCAGCACAGTCTCCCTAATGTGTCTCAGTGTCCGCAGCTCAGCCTCCCTGATGTGTCTCAGTGTCCGCGGTTCAGCCCCCCTGATTTGCCACAGTGTCCACAGCTCAGCCTCCCTGATGTGCCTCAGTGTCCGCAGCTCAGCCTCCCTGATGTCTCCCATTGTCCGCAGCTCAGCCTCCCTGATGTGTCGCAGTGTCCGCAGCACAGTCTCCCTAATGTGTCTCAGTGTGCACACCTCAGCCTCCCTGATGTGTCTCAGTGTCCGCAGCTCAGCCTCCCTGATGTGTCTCAGTGTCCGCAGCTCAGCCTCCCTGATGTGTCTCAGTGTCCGCAGCTCAGCCTCCCTGATGTGTCACTGTCCGCAACTCAGTCTCTCTGATGTGTCACAGTGTCCGCAGCTCAGCCTCCCCGATGTGTCAGTGTCCGCACCTCAGCCTCCCTGATGTGTCTCAGTGTCCGCAGCTCAGCCTCCCTGATGTGTCTCAGTGTCCGCAGCTCAGCCTCCCTGATGTGTCTCAGTGTCCGCAGCTCAGCCTCCCTGATGTGTCTCAGTGTCCGCAGCTCAGCCTCCCTGATGTGTCAGTGTCCGCAGCTCAGCCTCCCTGATGTGTCTTAGTGTCCGCAGCTCAACCTCCTCGATTTGTCAGTGTCCGCAGCTCTGTCTCCCTGATGTGTCTCAGTGTCCGCAGCTCAGTCTCCCTGCTGTCTCCCAGTGTCCGCAGCTCAGCCTCCCTGATGTGTCTCAGTGTCCGCAGCTCAACCTCCCCGATGTGTCAGTGTCCGCAGCTCTGTCTCCCTGATGTGTCTCAGTGTCCGCAGCTCAGTCTCCCTGCTGTCTCCCAGTGTCCGCAGCTCTGTCTCCCTGATGTGTCTCAGTGTCCGCAGCTCAGCCTCCCTGATGTGTCAGTGTCCGCAGCTCAGCTTCGAGCTCATTAACTCTGACCTCACTTTCCTCAAACCGTAGAGACTTAGAACAGATGTGGTCAGGATCGAATGCAGTGTTATAAAATGAGCTTCCAAATGCTGCTGCTACCAACAGACAGACAGACAGGCAGTTGGGCAGACAGTCAGACAGGCAGGGGGCAGACAGGCAAACAGACGGCCAGGCAGGGTGCTGACAGGCAGACAGACGGGTGGGCAGACAGTAAGACAGGCAGACAGGCAGGCAGTCAGGCAGGCAAGCAGACAGGCAGCCAAGCAGACTGGCAGGCAGGCAGACAGACAGGCAAACAGACAGACAGGCAGACAGGCAGACAGACAGGCAGATAGACAGCCAAGCAGACAGGCAGGAAGACAGGCGGACAGGCAGACAGACAGGCAGGCAGACAGGCAGGCAGACAGGCAGGAAGGCAGGAAGGCAGGCAGACAGGCAGACAGACAGGCAGATAGACAGGAACGCAGGCGGAAAGGCAGACAGACAGGCAGGCAGGCAGGCAGACAGACAGGCAGACAGGCAGGCAGGCAGGAAGGCAGGCAGGCAGGAAGACAGGCAGATACAGGCAGGCAGGCAGACAGGCAGGCAGGCAGGCAGGCAGACAGACAGGCAGACAGGCAGATAGGCAGGCAGATAGACAGACAAGCAAGCAGACAGGCAGGCAGGCAGGCAGGTAGACAGGCAGTCAAGCAGACAGGCAGACAGGCAGCCAGGCAGGCAGACAGACAGGCAGGCAGGCAGGTAGACAGGAATGCAGATCGACAGGTAGGCAGGCTGGCAGGCAGACAGGCTCAGGCAGGCAGGCAGACAGGCAGACAAGCGGGAGGACAGGCAGGCAGACAAACAGACAGACAGATAGATATACAGACAGGCAGGCATGCAGACAGACACGCAGACAGGCAGGTAGGCAGAGTGACAGACAGACAGGCAGAGTGACAGACAGGTAGAATGACAGGCAGACAGACAGATAGACAGGCAGAGTGACAGACAGGCAGAAAGACAGGCAGACAGACAGACAGATAGACAGGCAGGCTGGCAGACAGGCAGGCAGGCTGACAGGCAGGTAGACAGGCAGGCAGGCAGACAGGCAGGCAGGCAGACAGGCAGGCAGGCAGGCAGACAGGCAGGCAGACAGGCAGGCAAGCAGGCAGACAGGCTGGCAGACAGGCAGGCTGGCAGGCAGATAGACAGGCAGGCAGGTAGACAGGCAGACAGGCAGGCAGGTAGCCAGGCAGACAGGCAGGCAGGCAGATAGACAGACAGGCAGGCAGACAGGCAGATAGACAGACAGGCAGATAGACAGACAGGCAGGCAGACAGGCAGGAAGGCAGGCAGACAGGCAGGCAGACAGGCAGGGAGACAGACAGGCAGGCAGACAGATAGACAGGCAGGCAGGCAGACAGACAAGCAGATAGGCAGGCAGATAGACAGACAACCAGATAGACAGGCAGGCAGGTAGACAGGCAGGCAGACAGGCAGACAGGAATGCAGGCAGGCAGATAGACAGGTAGGCAGGCTGGCAGGCAGGCAGACAGGCAGGCAGGCAGACAGGCAGACAAGCGGGAGGACAGGCAGGCAGACAGAAAGACAGACAGATAGGCAGAGTGAGAGAGAGGCAGGCAGAGTGACAGACAGGCAGACAGGCAGAAAGATAGGCAGAAAGACAGGCAGACAGACAGACAGATAGACAGGCAGGGAGAGTGACAGGCAGGCAGACAGGCAGACAGGCAGAGTGACAGACTGACAGACAGGCAGACAGGCAGACAGGCAGAGTGACAGACAGGCAGTCAGACAGACAGGCAGAGTGACAGACAGGCAGGCAGGCAGACAGACAAGCAGACAGGCAGGCAGGCAGAGTGATAGACAGACAGACAGGCAATCAGACAGGCAGGCAAAGTGACAGACAGACAGGCAGACAGACAGACAAGCAGACAGGCAGGCAGAGTGATAGACAGACAGGCAATCAGACAGGCAGGCAGAGTGACAGACAGGCAGACAGGCAGAGTGACAGACAGGCAGGCAGACAGACAGACAGACAAGCAGACAGGCAGAGTGATAGACAGGCAGACAGACAGGCAATCAGATAGGCAGGCAGAGTGACAGACAGACAGGCAGGCAGACAGGCAGGCAGATAGACAGGCAGGTAGACAGACAGGCAGACAGGCAGAGTGACAGACTGACAGACAGGCAGACAGGCAGACAGGCAGAGTGACAGACAGGCAGTCAGACAGACAGGCAGAGTGACAGACAGGCAGGCAGGCAGACAGACAAGCAGACAGGCAGGCAGGCAGAGTGATAGACAGACAGACAGGCAATCAGACAGGCAGGCAAAGTGACAGACAGACAGGCAGACAGACAGACAAGCAGACAGGCAGGCAGAGTGATAGACAGACAGGCAATCAGACAGGCAGGCAGAGTGACAGACAGGCAGACAGGCAGAGTGACAGACAGGCAGGCAGACAGACAGACAGACAAGCAGACAGGCAGAGTGATAGACAGGCAGACAGACAGGCAATCAGATAGGCAGGCAGAGTGACAGACAGACAGGCAGGCAGACAGGCAGGCAGATAGACAGGCAGGTAGACAGACAGGCAGACAGACAGGTAGACAGGCAGGCAAGCATGCAGACAGGCAGACAGGCAGGCAGGCAGGTAGGCAGATAGACAGACAGACAGGTAGACAGGCAGACAGGCAGGCAGATAGACAGGCAGACAGGCAGGCAGGCAGAAAGGCTGGCAGGCAGGTAAGCAGACAGGCGGATAGACAGGCAGGCAGGCAGACAGGCTGGCAGGCGGATAGGCAGGTAGACAGGCAGGAAGGCATGCTGAGAGGCAGACAGGCAGGCAGGCAGGCAGGTGGGCAGATGGACAGGCAGGCAGTTAGACAGGCAGACAGGCAGGCAGGCAGATAGACAGGCAGGCAAGCAGATAGACAGGTAGACAGGCAGGCAGGCAGGCAGACAGGCAGGCAGGCAGGCAAGCGGGAGGACAGGGAGGCAGACAGAAAGACAGGCAGGCAGAGAGACATGCAGGCAGACAGACAGACAGGCAGATAGACAGACAGACCGACAGGCAGGCAGGCAGACAAGCAGGTGGACAGGCAGGCAGACAGACACACAAGCTGGCAGACAGAAAGTCAGGCAGGCAGACAGACAGATGAACAGGCATGCAGAGAGACAGACAGACAGGGAGGCAGACAGACAGACAAGCAGGCAGACAGGCAGGTAGGCAGAGTGACAGACAGGCAGACAGACAAGCAGGCAGGCAGGCAGACAGGCAGAGTGACAGACAGGCAGACAGGCAGACAGACAGGTGGAAAGACAGACAGACAGATAGACAGGCAGGCAGAGTGACAGACAGGCAGACAGGCAGAACGACAGTCAGGCAGAGTGACAGACAGGCAGAACGACAGTCAGGCAGAGTGACAGACAGACAGGCAGGCAGACAGACAGGCAGAAAGACAGACAGACATACTGATAGACAGGCAGCAGAGTGACAGGCAGGCAGACAGACAGGCAGGCAGAGTGACAGACAGGCAGGCAGAGTGACAGACAGACAGGCAGGCAGGCAGACAGACAGACAAGCAGGCAGGCAGGCAGGCAAACAGACATACAAGCAGGCAGAGTGACAGACAGACAGGCAGGCAGACAGACAGGCAGAGTGACAGACAGGCAGAAAGACAGACAGACATACTGATAGACAGGCAGGCAGAGTGACAGGCAGGCAGACAGACAGACAAGCAGACAGGCAGGCAGGCAGACAGACATACTGATAGACAGGCAGGCAGAGTGACAGGCAGGCAGACAGACAGGCAGACAGACAGACAAGCAGACAGGCAGGCAGGCAGACAGGCAGAGTGACAGACAGGCAGGCAGGCAGACAGACAGACAAGCAGACAGGCAGGCAGGCAGACAGGCAGAGTGACAGACAGGCAGGCAGAGTGACAGGCAGACAGACAGACACCCTCTTGTCTTGAAATTTGGACTCAGTTCAGACAAGAAACATTGAGCAACTCCTATTTTTATACTTTCTTAAAAAGAATTCAAGCTCTGAAAATTAGTTTAAGATAGTTATCGAGTTAATAGTTATCTAATTAACCAACGGCAGCTCCTCTCAGGGAGTCTGTACATCTCTGTTTAAAGCTGTATAAACGTAACTTCTCTTAACTTAAGGAGTAACTTTTAGCCAATTGCTAAGTTGCAGAGAAAAACGCTTCAGAGAGAAATTAACCCCAAAATCCCCTCACTCACCAAACTCAGCAACACCCCCGACTCCCGTGAGGACCCAGGCTGTGTGTCCAGTTCTGCTCTCTCACAGCACCACCGTGCTCCCTGCTCTCCGTCCCCAGTGCAGCCTCACCTGGGCACAGATCTCACTTCCATGGGAAAACAGGAATCCCCAGCACAAATCCGGCATCGGAGTGGGAGGAATGCCAGGATAACTCTTCACCCCTTCCACCTACCACAGCTTTACCCACGACCGCCACACCCTCCCCACACCCTCCCCGCCCTTGCCCAACTTGCAACGTCTCATTCCTTCTTTCCTCAACTTACAATATGTTGCGAGTGACGTTTCGACTCTACGTAGTTACTCTCTGTCGAGAATTGGGCTGTCTTCCTGCCGGAAGAGGAAATAACATATTAGAAAATCCCTGACCTCCGTGTATACTCTGTCTCAACGCCACACACGAATACCTGGGTGCAAACAACAACAAAGAACAAAGAAAAGTACAGCACAGGAACAGGCCCTTCGGCCCTCCAAGCCCGTGCCGACCATGCTGCCCGACTAAACTACAACCTTCTACCCTTCCAGGGTTCGTATCCCTCTATTCCCATCCTATTCATGTACTTGTCAAGATGCCCCTTAAATGTCACTATCGTCCCTGCTTCCACCACCTCCTCCGGCAGCAAGTTCCAGGCACCCACTACCCTCTGTGTAAAAAACTTGCCTCGTATATCTCCTCTAAACCTTACCCCTCGCACCTTAAACCTATGCCCCCTAGTAATTGACCCCTCTACCCTGGGGAAAAGCCTCTGACTATCCACTCTGTCTATGCCCCTCATCATTTTGTAGACCTCTATCAGGTCGCCCCTCAACCTCCGTCGTTCCAGTGAGAACAAACTGAGTATATTCAAACTCTCCTCATAGCTAATGCCCTCCATACCAGACAACATTCTGGTAAATCTCTTCTACACCCTCTCTAAAGCCTCCACATCCTTCTGGTAGTGTGGCGACCAGAATTGAACACTATACTCCAAGTGTGGCCTAACTAAGGTTCTACACAGCTGCAACATGACTTGCCAATTCTTATACTCAATGCCCCGGCCAATGAAGGCAAGCATGCCGTATGCCTTCTTGACTACCTTCTCCACCTGTGTTGCCCCTTTCAGTGACCTGTGGACCTGTACTCCTAGATCTCTCTGACTTTCAATACTCTTGAGGGTTCTACCATTCACTGTATATTCCCCACCTGCATTAGACCTTCCAAAATGCATTACCTCACATTTTTCCGGATTAAACTCCATCTGCCATCTCTCCGCCCAAGTCTCCAAACAATCTAAATCCTGCTGTATCCTCTGACAGTCCTCATCGCTATCCGCAATTCCACCAACCTTTGTGTCGTCTGCAAACTTACTAATCAGACCAGTTACATTTTCCTCCAAATCATTTATATATACTACAAAGAGCAAAGGTCCCAGCACTGATCACTGTGGAACACCACTGGTCACAGCCCTCCAATTAGAAAAGCATCCCTCCCTGGATATGGTTTCTATGGTGTGAATTCAGGCTGGACAGTAGATTCTTGGTTTGATTCTCAGCTTGTGCGGAGGTCAGATTGTAACAGGATAGCAGTATTGTTCGCTAAAAGGCAAGAAAAAGGCCATTTGATCTGTCACTCTGAGGTCAGTTTCATTGCAGTGTCAATGTAAGTGTACTTGTGACACTAATAAAGATTATTGTAATTTATAGTTCTCTGACCCGGTCATTACTCTGTTAAACCTGTTCCATTCACAGCTCTTTGCAAACTTTTCTCATCACTTTATTGTCCACTTCTGGTGTCTCAGGTTATTGCAGTTTTCAGGCCAGTGCTGGAACTGAGGCTCAATTTGGATTGGGGACAACCCACACAGATGGTGCAGCACATATGCACACACATCGACACACACACACCAACACACACACATCGATACACACACACCAACACACACACACCAACACACACACATCGACACACATACACCAACACACACACATCGATACACACACACCAACACACACACATCGACACACACACACCAACACACACACATCGACACACACACACCAACACACACACATCGACACACACACACCAACACACACACACCAACACACACACATCGACACACACACCAACACACACACATCGATACACACACCAACACACACACATCAACACACACACGCCAACACACACACACCAACACACACACATCGACACACACACACCAACACACACACATCAACACACACACACCAACACACACACATCGACACACACACACCAACACACACACATCGACACACACACACCAACACACACACATCGACACACACACATCAACACACACACATCGACACACACACACCAACACACACACATCGATACACACACACCAACACACACACATCAACACACACACACACCAACACACACACACCAACACACACACATCGACACACACACACCAACACACACACATCGATACACACACACCAACACACACACATCGACACACACACACCAACACACACACATCGACACACACACACCAACACACACACACCAACACACACACATCGACACACACACACCAACACACACACATCGATACACACACACCAACACACACACATCAACACACACACGCCAACACACACACACCAACACACACACATCGACACACACACACCAACACACACACATCGACACACACACACCAACACACACACATCGACACACACACACCAACACACACACATCGACACACACACACCAACACACACACATCGACACACACACACCAACACACACACATCGATACACACACACCAACACACACACATCAACACACACACACACCAACACACACACATCGATACACACACACCAACACACACACATCAACACACACACACCAACACACACACATCGACACACACACACCAACACACACACATCGATACACACACACCAACACACACACATCAACACACACACACCAACACACACACATCGACACACACACACCAACACACACACATCGATACACACACACCAACACACACACATCGACACACACACATCGACACACACACACCAACACACACACATCGACACACACACACCAACACACACAGACACACCACACACAAGGGCAGCACGGTAACAGAGTGGTTAGCACATTTGCTTCACCGCTCTTGGGTCCCAGGTTCGATTCCGGCTTGGGTCACTGTCTGTGCGGCGTCTGCACGTTCTCCCCGTGTGCGCGTGGGTTTCCTCCGGGTGCTCCGGTTTCCTCCCACAGTCCAAAGATGTGCAGGTTAGGTGGATTGGCCGTGCTAAACTGCCCTTAGTGTCCAAAAAGGTTAGGTGGGGTACGGGGATAGGGTGGAGGTGTGGGGCTTAAGTAGGGTGCTCTTTCCAGGGGCTGGTGCAGACTCGATGGGCCGAATGGCCTCCTTCTGCACGGTAAATTCTATGAGACACACACACACAGACAAATATAAACCAACACACAGACACAGACAAACGCACACATATGGTATAGCTGTCAGAGGCTGTGTAATACTCACACACAGATAAACACACCCACACACCCTTGTAGAAATACACACGCATATGGTTTGGCTCTCAGAGACTGTATAACAGATAGAGGGTACAGTCCTCACACATGTTGCTGAAAGGAATATAACAATATCTATCCTCTTTTACATGTTCACAAGGTCTCACAAAGAGCTTACATGGTTATTGCTAACACATAGCTGTGTACATATACAGGGGGTTGGATTCTCTGCCCATCCCGCTGGCAGAGAATCCAGCCCAGCGTCTATATCCCAAGCAATGAGCTGACTCCGTGCTTGGTTCTACACAGGTCTCTGTCCTGTCCACAACTCTCTCTGGTTTCAGGTCGTGCGTTTCTTTGCATCACACTGTGGGCGGTATTGTTTCCCCGTCCCATACTAACCTTCTCCTTTGTAAAAATGTGTTTCCAGGACTTGGCTGTCCCTAGCGGTGCCAGCATTTACTTCCCATCCCTCACTGCCCTGCATTTCAGAGTCAACCACATTGCTGGGGGTCTAGAGTCACGTGTAGGCCAGACCGGGTAAGGACGGCAGATTTCCTTCCCTCAAGGACATTAGTGAACCAGATGGGTTTTTATGATAATCGACAATGGTTTCATGGTCATCGTTAGACTTTTAATTCTAGATTTTGATTGAATTCAAATTCGACTATCTGCCCTGGTGGGATTCGAGATCTTGCCCTGGGTCTCTGGATCACCGGTCCAGTGGCAGTACCACATTGCCACTGCCATCTCACTAGATACATCAGGGCTCTGAGGAGGGAGCAGGGCAGTGAGGTTATTTTGAGATCATACCGGGCTACAGAGGAAGAGCAAAGCAGTGGATTAGTTTGATACAGAGAGAGAGTTTTTTGAACTTATTGAATGGAGTGCTCTCACCTGGTTCCATTCTTATTGGCCCAATCACAGCCAGAGAATCTCTCGGCGTGACCCCTCACTTGCTGATCTCACACCGTTACCTCTGGACCCTGCTATTCCCGTCCATAAACTGTCCCCTGGTGACATCTTCCCAAAGCACAGGGCCCGATCTAACGTCCGCGTCGCGCCTGGCGTGGATCTGGGTACGTGATTAGATAGCGGGAGAGGGCCGGAATCGGGATCCACATCGGGATCTAAATCAGGTTGCTATCTAACCGGCCACTTCCCCTGGCGAAATCAGGATCTTGCCAAAATCGCGAACCGCAATTTGCATTCATTTCAATCTCATTCGCGAGATTGAAGTCAAATCTAACGGCCTCCCGAGATCTGACCGGCTCCCCAGTGAGAAATCACTCGGGTGTCGCTGAGCGCTCCTTTTCAGAAACGTGAAGCTGGCGCAATGGCTGCTGAGGGGGACCTGAGGAGGTGAGCAGCCACTTCCACGTTCAGACATGCAGCTCACGGGCGGCGGAGCTGCATAAGATAAAGATGCATGGCATTAAGGGTAAAGTAGTAGCATGGATAGAGGATTGATTAATTAATAGAAAGCAAAGAGTGGAGATTAATTGGTGTTTCTCTGGTTGGAAATCAGTGGCTAGTGGTGTCCCTCATGGATCAGTGTTGGGCCCACAACTGTTCACAATTTACATAGATGATTTGGAGTTGGGGACCAAGGGCAATGTGTCCAAGTTTGCAGATGATACTAAGATGAGTGGTAAAGCAAAAAGTGCAGAGGATACCGGAAGTCTGCAGAGGGATTTGGATAGGCTAAGTGAATGGGCTAGGGTCTGGCAGATGGAATACAATGTTGACAAATGTGAGGTTGTCCATTTTGGTAGGAATAACAGCAAAAGGGAATAGTATTTCAATGATAAAATATTAAAACATGCTGCTGTGCAGAGAGACCTGGGTGTGCTAGTGCATGAGTCTCAAAAAGTTGATTTACAGGTGCAACAGGTGATTAAGAAGGCAAATGGAGTTTTGTCCTTGGAGTTTAAGACTAGGGAAGTTATGCTGCAACTGTATAAGGTGGTTAGTGAGGCCACACCTGGAGTATTGTGTTCAGTTTTGGTCTCCTTACCTGAGAAAGGACATACTGGCGCTGGAGGGTGTGCAGAGGAGATTCATTAGGTTAATCCCAGAGTTGAGGGGGTTGGATTTCGAGGAGAGGTTGTGTAGACTGGGAGAGTACTCATTGGAATTTAGAAGGATGTGGGGTGGGCGGATCTTATAGAAACATATAAAATGATGAAAGGAATAGATAGGATAGATGCAGGCAGGTTGTTTCCACTGGCGAGTGAAAGCAGAACTAGGGGGCATAGCCTCAAAATAAGGAGAAGTAGATTTAGGACTGAGTTTAGGAGGAATTTTTTCACCCAAAGGGTTGTGAATCTATGGAATTCCTTGCCCAGTGAAGCAGTAGAGGCTCCCTCATTAAATGTTTTTAAGATAAAGATAGATCGTTTTTTGAAGAATAAAGGGATTAAGGGTTATGGTGTTCAGGCCGGAAAGTGGAGCTGAATCCACAAAAGATCAGCCATGATCTCACTGAATGGCGGAGCAGGCTCGAGGGGCCAGATGGCCTACTCCTGCTCTGAGTTCTTATGTTCGTATGTTCTTATCTCTCCCAAACTCACAGCCCTCTGAGATCTCAGTGAACTCCTAATCCCGCCCTCACGAACATCCCAGAGTTTAATTGACGGCCAAGCCTCACCACCAAGATGGTAAACTGTTGAGTTCCCACCTCTCCCCTCCCCCTCCCCACATCTCTCCTTCTCTCTACCACCTACTCCTTTTGTCACATTGAGTCCAGGAAGGATCGGGTCGCACGCGACAGGATAAGGATCAGATTTTCCTGGATGTTGCCAGGACGGAGAAATAATCACTCTGGGGAAGGACTGGATGATCTGGGCTTGTAGGAGGCCGAAGAGAGGTTTAATAGAGGTATATAAAACTAAAGGACTAAGATCGAGTGGGTAGGAAGAAGCTTATCCCTTTATTAAAGAGGTCAATAATCAGGCAACATCGATTTAAAGTAGATTATATAATAATAAGTTTTATTATTGTGACAAGTAGGCTTACATTAACAGTGCAATGAAGTTACTGAGAAAAGCCCCTAGTCGCCACATTCCGGCGCCTGTTCGGGTACACAGAGGGAGGATTCAGAATGTCCAATCCACCTAACAAGCACGTCTTTCGGGACTTGTGGGAGGAAACCGGAGCACCCGGAGGAAACCCACGCAGACACGGGGAGAACGTGCAGACTCCGCACAGACAGTGCCCCAAGGCGGGAATCGAACCTGGGACCCTGGAGCTGTGAAGCCACAGTGCTAACCACTGTGCCGCCCTAAAGAAAAACCAGAAGAAAGTTGAAGAGTTCTTTCTTCACCAAGAGGGTGATGGGACTCACTGCCTGAAAGGTTGGAGGAGACAGAAATCCTCACTGCATTTAAAATACACTCAGAAATGCACTGAAAGGGCCGCATTCAACAAGGCCAGAGACCAGGAACTGGTGGGTGAGATTTCAGTGGCTCTTCATTGGTCAGCACAGACACAATGGACTGACTGGCCTCGTTCTGTGCCATAGATTTCCGTGAGTCTCGGTTTGGGGACACTCCTTACAACGCTCCTTAGGGGCAGCACGGTAGCCTTGTGGATAGCACAATTGCTTCACAGCTCCAGGGTCCCAGGTTCGATTCCGGCTTGGGTCACTGTCTGTGTGGAGTCTGCACATCCTCCCCGTGTGTGCGTGGGTTTCCTCCGGGTGCTCCGGTTTCCTCCCACAGTCCAAATATGTGCGGGTTAAGTGGATTGGCCATGATAAATTGCCCTTAGTGTCCAAAATTGCCCTTAGTGTTGGGTGGGGTTACTGGGTTATGGGGATAGGGTGGCGGTGTTGAACTTGGGTAGGGTGCTCTTTCCAAGAGTCGGTGCAGACTTGATGGGCTGAATGGCCTCCTTCTGCACTGTAAATTTTATGATAATCTATGATAATCTATGAAACGTATTCCCTGGATCAAGGTTTTGATCATCTGACGTAACGTCACCTTGTGTGCCTCAGTGTCAGATTCTGCATGTTAGCGCCTGTGAAGCAACTTGGGTTATGTTCTGATGTTAATGGTTGCTATACAAATGCAAGATGTTGATGGTGCTGTGTCCAAACCCCAACCTTTCTCCCTGCCTCATGTCACCAGCCCGTCACTGTGAATTCACGTTTGGCTAACGAGTGGGAGCAGAATTTTAAATTAAATCTCGGCAAGCTGTAGCAGCAACCCCTGCAGAGCAGTTTACTGAATTACAGGAAGCAGAAGTGGGCCGTGTCTGAGGGTCTTTCCCCACTCTACAGGGAAGTGGGAATTCTGAAACGAGTACATCATAATTAATGAATGATAAAAGACCAAACTCACTGAAGCTAACACCATGGAAGGAAGCTCCATCTATACCACAATCTCACACTCCACTCATCATAATATCCAATGATGATGAACTTCTTGACCAATCAGGTGACCGGTGAATCTACAATAGAGCCAGAATGGTACAAAAGGTGAAGTCTGTCAGGATCAGAGGTGAGGTGGTAAGATGGATACAGAACTGGCTCGGTCACAGAAGGCAAAGGGTAGCAGTAGAAGGGTGCTTTTCTGAATGGAAGGTTGTGACTAGTGGTGTTCCACAGGGATCTGTGCTGGGGCCTCTGTTGTTTGTGGTGTACAGAAACGATCTGGAGGATAATGTAGCCGGTCTGATTAGTAAGTTCGGGATGACACCGAGGTTGGTGGAGTGGCCGATAGTGTTGAGGATTGTCAGAGGATACAGCAGGACATAGATAGGTTGGAGACTTGGGCAGAGAAATGGCAAATGGAGTTTAATCCGGACATATGTGAGGTGATGCATTTTGGTAGGTCGGACATAGAGGGAAAATATACCGTAAATGGCAAAACTCTTAGGAATGTAGAAAGTCAGAGAGATCTGGGTGTGCAGGTCCACAAATCTTTGAAAGTGGCAACACAAGTGGACAAGGTAGTCAAGAAAGCAGACGGAATGTTTGCCTTCAATGGACGGGGCATCAAGTATAAAAACTGCTGCAGTATGGCTAGCACTGTGGCTTCACAGCTCCAGGGTCCCAGGTTCGATTCCGGCTTGGGTCACTGTCTGTGCGGAGTCTGCACATCCTCCCCATGTCTGCGTGGGTTTCCTCCGGGTGCTCCGGTTTCCTCCCACAGTCCAAAGATGTGCAGGTGAGGTGGATTGGCCATGATAAATTACCCTTAGTGTCCAAAAAGGATAGGAGGGGTTATTGGGTTACGTGGATAAGGTGGCAGTGAGGGCTTAAGTGGGTCGGTGCAGACTTGATGGGCCGAATGGCCTCCTTCTGTATTATACGTTCTATGTTCTAAGTTGTATGGAACATTGGTAAGCCGCACTTGGAATATTGCGCACAATTCTGGTCGCCACACTACCAGAAGGATGTGGAGGCTTTGGAGAGGGTGCAGCAGAGGTTTACCAGGATGTTGCCTGGTCTGGAGGGTGTTAGCTATGTGGAGAGGCTGAATAGACTTGGACTGTTTTCATTAGAAAGACGGAGGTTAAGGGATGACCTGACCGAGTTCGACAAGATTATGAGAGGCATGGATAGAGTGGATGGGCAGGCACTCTTTCCCAGAGTGGAGGTGTTAGTCACCAGGGGGCAGAGGTTTAAGGTCCATGGGGCAAAGTTTAGAGGAGAAGTTTAAACTAGTATGGCAGGGGGGTGGGCACGGGAGCAATAGGTCAGAAGGTGAGAGCATTGAGGGAGAACTAGGGAATAGGGACAGTGGGGCTCTGAGGCAGAGCAGGCAGGGAGAAGTTGCTGAACACAGCGGGTCTGGTGGCCTGAAGTGCATATGTTTTAATGCAAGAAGTATTACGGGTAAGGCAGATGAACTTAGAGCTTGGATTAGTACTTGGAACTATGATGTTGTTGCCATTACAGAGACCTGGTTGAGGGAAGGGCAGGATTGGCAGCTAAACGTTCCAGGATTTAGATGTTTCAGGCGGGATAGAGGGGGATGTAAAAGGGGAGGCGGAGTTGCGCTACTTGTTCGGGAGAATATCACAGCTATACTGCGAGAGGACACCTCAGAGGGCAGTGAGGCTATATGGGTAGAGATCAGGAATAAGAAGGGTGCAGTCACAATGTTGGGGGTTTACTACAGGCCTCCCAACAGCCAGCGGGAGATAGAGGAGCAGATAGGTAGACAGATTTTGGAAAAGAGTAAAAACAACAGGGTTGTGGTGATGGGAGACTTCAACTTCCCCAATATTGACTGGGACTCACTTAGTGCCAGGGGCTTAGACGGGGCGGAGTTTGTAAGGAGCATCCAGGAGGGCTTCTTAAAACAATATGTAGACAGTCCAACTAGGGAAGGGGCGGTACTGGACCTGGTATTGGGGAATGAGCCCGGCCAGGTGGTAGATGTTTCAGTAGGGGAGCATTTCGGTAACAGTGACCACAATTCAGTAAGTTTTAAAGTACTGGTGGACAAGGATAAGAGTGGTCCTAGGATGAATGTGCTAAATTGGGGGAAGGCTAATTATAACAATATTAGGCGGGAACTGAAGAACATAGATTGGGGGCGGATGTTTGAGGGCAAATCAACATCTGACACGTGGGAGGCTTTCAAGTGTCAGTTGAAAGGAATTCAGGACCGGCATGTTCCTGTGAGGAAGAAGGATAAATACAGCAATTTTCAGGAACCTTGGATAACGAGAGATATTGTAGGCCTCGTCAAAAAGAAAAAGGAGGCATTTGTCAGGGCTAAAAGGCTGGGAACAGACGAAGCCTGCGTGGAATATAAGGAAAGTAGGAAGGAACATAGAACATAGAAAAATACAGCACAGAACAGGCCCTTCGGCCCACGATGTTGTGCCGAACCTTTGTCCTAGATTAATCATAGATTAACATTGAATTTACAGTGCAGAAGGAGGCCATTCGGCCCTTTGAGTCTGCACCGGCTCTTGGAAAGAGCACCCTATCCAAACTCAACACTTCCACCCAACACCAAGGGCAATTTGGACATTAAGGGCAATTTATCATTGGCCAATTCACCTAACCCGCACATCTTTGGACTGTGGGAGGAAACCGGAGCACCCGGAGGAAACCCACGCAGACACGGGGAGGACGTGCAGACTCCCCACAGACCGTGAACAAGCCGGAATCGAACCTGGGACCCTGGAGCTGTGAAGCAATTGTGCTATCCACAATGCTACCGTGCTGCCCTTGAGAACAAATAAATCTACACTATCATTTTACTGTAATCCATATACCTATCCAATAGCTGCTTGAAGGTCCCTAATGTTTCTGACTCAACTACTTCCACAGGCAGTGCATTCCATGCCCCCACTACTCTCTGGGTAAAGAACCTACCTCTGATATCCCTCCTATATCTTCCACCTTTCACCTTAAATTTATGTCCCCTTGTAATGGTTTGTTCCACCCGGGGAAAAAGTCTCTGACTGTCTACTCTATCTATTCCCCTGATCATCTTATAAACCACTATCAAGTCGCCCCTCATCCTTCTCCGTTCTAATGAGAAAAGGCCTAGCACCCTCAACCTTTCCTCGTAAGACCTACTCTCCATTCCAGGCAACATCCTGGTAAATCTTCTTTGCACCTTTTCCAAAGCTTCCACATCCTTCCTAAAATGAGGCGACCAGAACTGTACACAGTACTCCAAATGTGGCCTTACCAAAGTTTTGTACAGCTGCATCATCACCTCACGGCTCTTAAATTCAATCCCTCTGTTAATGAACGCGAGCACACCATAGGCCTTCTTCACAGCTCTATCCACTTGAGTGGCAACTTTCAAAGATGTATGAACATAGACCCCAAGATCTCTCTGCTCCTCCACATTGCCAAGAACTCTACCGTTAACCCTGTATTCCGCATTCATATTTGTCCTTCCAAAATGGACAACCTCACACTTTTCAGGGTTAAACTCCATCTGCCACTTTTCAGCCCAGCTCTGCATCCTATCTATGTCTCTTTGCAGCCGACAACAGCCCTCCTTACTATCCACAACTTCACCAAACTTCGTATCGTCTGCAAATTTACTGACCCACCCTTCAACTCCCTCATCCAAGTCATTAATGAAAATCACAAACAGCAGAGGACCCAGAACTGATCCCTGCGGTACGCCACTGGTAACTGGGATCCAGGCTGAATATTTGCCATCCACCACCACTCTCTGACTTCTATCGGTTAGCCAGTTCGTTATCCAACTGGCCAAATTTCCCACTATCCCATGCCTCCTTACTTTCTGCATAAGCCTACCATGGGGAACTTTATCAAATGCCTTACTAAAATCCATGTACACTACATCCACTGCTTTACCTTCATCCACATGCTTGGTCACCTCCTCAAAGAATTCAATAAGATTTGTAAGGCAAGACCTACCCCTCACAAATACGTGCTGACTATCCCTAATCAAGCAGTGTCTTTCCAGATGCTCAGAAATCCTATCCTTCAGTACCCTTTCCATTACTTTGCCTACCACCGAAGTAAGACTAACTGGCCTGTAATTCCCAGGGTTATCCCTAGTCCCTTTTTTGAACAGGGGCACGACATTCGCCACTCTCCAATCCCCTGGTACCACCCCTGTTGACAGTGAGGACGAAAAGATCATTGCCAACGGCTCTGCAATTTCATCTCTTGCTTCCCATAGAATCCTTGGATATATCCCGTCAGGCCCGGGGGACTTGTCTATCCTCAAGTTTTTCAAAATGCCCAACACATCTTCCTTCCTAACAAGTATTTCCTCGAGCTTACCAATCTGTTTCACACTGTCTTCTCCAACAATATCGCCCCTCTCATTTGAGAATACAGAAGAAAAGTACTCGTTCAAGACCTCTCCAATCTCTTCAGACTCAATACACAATCTCCCGCTACTGTCCTTGATCGGACCTACCCTCGCTCTAGTCATTCTCATATTTCTCACATATGTGTAAAAGGCCTTGGGGTTTTCCTTGATCCTACCCGCCAAAGATTGTTCATGCCCTCTCTTAGCTCTCCTAATCCCTTTCTTCAGTTCCCTCCTGGCTATCTTGTATCCCTCCAATGCCCTGTCTGAACCTTGTTTCCTCAGCCTTACATAAGTCACCTTTTTCCTCTTAACAAGACATTCAACCTCTCTTGTCAACCATGGTTCCCTCACTCGACCATCTCTTCCCTGCCTGACAGGGACATACATATCAAGGACACGTAGCACCTGTTCCTTGAACAAGTTCCACATTTCACTTGTGTCCTTCCCTGCCAGCCTATGTTCCCAACTTATGCACTTCAATTCTTGTCTGACAGCATCGTATTTACCCTTCCCCTAATTGTAAACCTTGCCCTGTTGCACGTACCTATCCCTCTCCATTACTAAAGTGAAAGTCACAGAATTGTGGTCACTATCTCCAAAATGCTCCCCCACTAACAAATCTATCACTTTCCCTGGCTCATTACCCAGTACTAAATCCAATATTGCCCCTCCTCTGGTCGGACAATCTACATACTGTGTTAGAAAAGCTTCCTGGACACACTGCACAAACACCACCCCATCCAAACTATTTGATCTGAAGAGTTTCCACTCAATATTTGGGAAGTTAAAGTCGCCCATGACTACTACCCTATGACTTCTGCACCTTTCCAAAATCTGTTTCCCAATCTGTTCCTCCACATCTCTGCTACTATTGGGGGGCCTATAGAAAACTCCTCACAAGGTGACTGCTCCTTTCCTATTTCTGACTTCAACCCATACTACCTCAATAGGGTGATACTCCTCGAACTGCCTTTCTGCAGCTGTTATACTATCTCTAATTAATAATGCCACCCCCCACCTCTTTTACCACCCTCCCTAATCTTATTGAAACATCTATAACCAGGGACCTCCAACAACCATTTCTGCCCCTCTTCTATCCAAGTTTCCGTGATGGCCACCACACCGTAGTCCCAAGTACCGATCCATGCCTTAAGTTCACCCACCTTATTCCTGATGCTTCTTGCGTTGAAGTATACACACTTCAACCCATCTCCGTGCCTGCAAGTACTCTCCTTTGTCAGTGTTCCCTTCCCCACTGCCTCATTACACGCTTTGGCGTCCTGAATATCGGCTACCTTAGTTGCTGGACTACAAATCCGGTTCCCATTCCCCTGCCAAATTAGTTTAAACCCTCCCGAAGAGTACTAGAAAACCTCCCTCCCAGGATATTGGTGCCCCTCTGGTTCAGATGCAACCCGTCCTGCTTGTACAGGTCCCACCTTCCCCAGAATGCGCTCCAATTATCAAAATACCTGAAGCCCTCCCTCCTACACCATTCCTGCAGCCACGTGTTCAACTGCACTCTCTCCCTATTCCTAGCCTCGCTATCACGTGGCACCGGCAACAAACCAGAGATGACAACTCTGTCTGTCCTGGCTTTTAACTTCCAGCCTAACTCCCTAAACTTGTTTATTACCTCCACACCCCTTTTCCTACCTATGTCGTTGGTACCAATGTGCACCACGACTTCTGGCTGCTCCCCCTCCCCCTTAAGGATCCTGAAGACACGATCCAAGACATCCCTGGCCCTGGCACCCGGGAGGCAACATACCTTCCGGGAGTCTCACTCGCGACCACAGAATCTCCTATCTATTCCCCTAACCATTGAATCTCCTACAACTATTGTTTTTCTATTCTCCCCCCTTCCCTTCTGAGCCCCAGAGCCAGACTCAGTGCCAGAGACCTGGCCGCTAGGGCCTTCCCCCGGTAGGTCATCCCCCCCAACAGCATCCAAAACGGTATACTTGTTTTGAAGGGGAATGGCCACGAGGGATCCCTGTACTTTCTGCCTGTTTGTTTTTTTCCCCCTGACTGTAACCCAGCTATTCTTGTCCTGTACCTTGGGTGTGGTTACCTCCTTGTAACTCTTCTCAATCACCCCCTCTGCCTCCCGGATGATCCGAAGTTCATCCAGCTTCAGCTCCAGTTCCCTAACACGGTCTTTGAGGAGCTGAAGTTGGGTGCACTTCCCACAGGTATAGTCAGTGGGGACACCGGTGGTATCCCTCACCACCCACATCCTACAGGAGGAGCATGTAACTGGCCTAGCCTCCATCCCCTCTTACCTGACAGAATATAGCTGCCCTGTGGACTAACTAGATCTCCGCCCTCCGACCCTGCTCCCAGTCAGCTACACTTTCTGTAAACTCCTGGCTCTCTTTGCATTCTTTGCGGAAATGTCGGAAACAAAATGAGAGGAGCACCTTACTCCCTCCTCACCTAACTCCCTCGGTCACCAAACTCTTACTATAGCACTCAAAATGCACCAAATTCAGCACTCCCTCAGTCACCAAACTCTTACGATAGCACTCAAATGCACCAAATTCAGCACTCCCTCAGTCACCAAACTCTTACGATAGCACTCAAATGCACCAAATTCAGCACTCAGTGCAAAGGAACTTAAGCAAGGGGTCAGGAGGGCTAGAAGGAGTCACGAAAAGTCATTGGCAAATAGGGTTAAGGAAAATCCCAAGGCTTTTTACACGTACATAAAAAGCAAGAGGGTAGTCAGGGAAAGGGTTGGCCCACTGAAGGATAGGCAAGGGAATCTATGTGTGGAGCCAGAGGAAATGGGCGAGATACTAAATGAATACTTTGCATCAGTATTCACCAAAGAGAAGAAATTGGTAGATGTTGAGTCTGGAGAAGGGTGTGTAGATAGCCTGGGTCACATTGAGATCCAAAAAGACGAGGTGTTGGGTGTCTTAAAAAATATTAAGGTAGATAAGTCCCCAGGGCCTGATGGGATCTACCCCAGAATACTGAAGGAGGCTGGAGAGGAAATTGCTGAGGCCTTGACAGCAATCTTTGGATCCTCACTGTCTTCAGGGGATGTCCCGGAGGACTGGAGAATAGCCAATGTTGTTCCTCTGTTTAAGAAGGGTAGCAAGGATAATCCAGGGAACTACAGGCCGGTGAGCCTTACTTCAGTGGTAGGGAAATTACTGGAGAGAATTCTTCGAGACAGGATCTACTCCCATTTGGAAGCAAATGGACGTATTAGTGAGAGGCAGCATGGTTTTGTGAAGGGGAGGTCGTGTCTCACTAACTTGATAGAGTTTTTTGAGGAGGTCACTAAGATGATTGATGCAGGTAGGGCAGTGGATGTTGTCTATATGGACTTCAGTAAGGCCTTTGACAAGGTCCCTCATGGTAGACTAGTACAAAAGGTGAAGCCACACGGGATCAGGG